>NC_056744.1:454230266-454530266 GCF_019279795.1 Protopterus annectens | reverse complement strand
ACGATGCTGCAAAGTTTACGAACACGATTTATTTAACATATAAGTTTTAAATGTGCAAAGTAATCATACACTTTTCGTCAGGGCTCCTGCCCCAACTTCTTCAGAAACAGCAACTAACAATTACAATACACTTTTATATGTGTAACCCCACCCCCCCCCCATCAACCATCAACAGCACATTTAATCAATTAATTAATTACATTTTATTATATTAAAAACAATGTTAAAACAATATTAAAACAATGTTCCTTGAATGGTTTGAATGAGCATGTACACAACACAAATCAACATCAATGTGAACCTTGCATATTTTAAAACCTTTTGTATATGTTTACTTCTATTCTATACTCTATACTTTTATATTGTTTATTTGATCTATTTTATTTAAATTTCTTATATTATAAACTATAAACTCTAAACCTGAGGCACAATGTTGCCCAAGCCTATCCTACTAATCCTTGGCGCTCTTTGATACAATTAATCTGATATTTAAAAGTTTAAAATACTAAAACTATTTAAAATATATATATTTAAACATAAATTTATCAGAAGGATAACTCTCTGCATTTATATTTACAGTGTCTCATTCAATAGATTCAATAAATTAATCTCAAATCTAAACAAATGTTTATGACATGTATATAGAAATATATAAATATATATAAAAATATATAAATAAATATATATATAAATAATAATATATATAATTATAAATATATGTATATATATAAAAAATGTTAGACTCAAGAAACAGGTCTTATTGAATTAATAATACTTTTTCTAATAGGTGAAACTTCGGAATACTGCTATTGCTACTTGGTCTTGGCTTTGCTGTCTGAGTAAGGTGGAGCGTTTGTGAACTTGGTCGTTTTTGTTTTTAAAAAGTTTGTTGATGTTTGCGGAAGGTGCAAAACAATGAAATAATATGACAATGTTATAAAACAGCAGCGTAATACACATCAGCTTCACAGCCACAACACACCATGGTATGCATGTAAAGCCACAACCATGGTGCAAGGGTTGCCAAGGACTCGCAGCAGTGTTCGGCGTGGTAACTATGAATTAGTAGTCAATGCCATGCAAATGAGGCAGATAATACTGAATCGCAAAACCCCCGCCAGTGTAAGGCTGTACCAAACGGCGCAGCGGTAATACACCGAGGAGTGGCCCAGAGGGAATACATGTCACCTGCAGAGGGGTGTGCCACTGTAGGAGGAAGCACATTGGAGCTCAGCAAATCTGGGCTGTACATTGCACATCACAGCTGCAGGACCGGCGTGTGGGGAAATAGTTGAGCTGAGAGCACACAATGCACGCAGAGGTGCATGTGCACGAGGATGACTACGTTCCCTTAACCCAGTCATGTGACGCTCGCCCGCAAATAACATCTTAAACAGGAAGGTGATGTTGAGAATATGAGGAAATTTGGAAGCAGTGTAATTGGAGTAGTAATGAGCAATCAACACTAATCAACCCACGAAGGCCAATCGGCAGCAGCTGACAACTCTGCATGCAGAAACCTGCAAAACGGGATAGGGGAGGCATATGAATGCAAAGAAAGTAGGGGAGGTAGCAGATTGCAAAGAGTGAAGACCTGACACAGCAGAGCCAAGCAGACAGGCAGCACTTGGCGGCACACAAAGCATACAATATGCCATGTCCCAGAAACTACACATGACAGGGCTCTGCAGGATGCATGCCAGGAAATAGTAGGTGCAACGTGCAGAAATAGTAAGGGAAGGTCGAAAGGTAATCCATTGCAGGCAAGAGCAATGCAACACCAAAGGCAACAGCGTTGCAGTGCCAACGATAAAACACGGAAGATAATCCCCAGATACGGCCACAGACACACCCTATGACATCACCGGTGTACAGCACAAGAGTATAAAGTGTGAATGCACACAACACACAGCCGTGTATTCCCAAGCGCCGCACCATAGGTGTAAACACACGGGGAACTTTTAAAATGTACATGTTGGGTGCTGCCGTGGCGTGATCCATCAGCATGTGTTAGAGACAGGCGGTGTTGTGGAGGAGGGTGCCGACAACTACCGTAGGCCTCAGAGGAGAAGGAGAGTGTTCAGACCAAGGGTAACCTACCAGGGCTACAAGACCTGGAGATAGTAGAAGCGTTACAGGGTGGATAGGGACACGTTACAGCAAATAGTGGAGCTGTGCCGGCCACGCCTGAGAACAAGAAACAACAGAGGGGAGCCCATCCCAGTGGACACAAAGGTATGTGTATGCTTGCGAATACTGGCCACAGGTACCTTTCAAAGGCCAACTGGGGATATAATGGGCATCTCACAGGCATCAGCATCCAGGGTACTACACCAGTTTCTGGATGCCATGTTACCACATGCCAATGAGCATATATACTTCCCCAGATCTCAGGAGGAGTTGGCTAGCAATATGCGCCGCTTCCACCATGTGGCACAATACCCGGAGGTACTGGGTGCGATAGACTATGCACATACAAATCAAGTCACCACCTGGGAGCAGGGTAGCCGCTACATAAACCGCAAGGGATTCCCTCCATCAATTGCCAGGTGGGTTGCAATGCGCAAGGTATTATCATGGATGTGTGTGCTGGCAGCCCTGGAAGCTTCCACGACTCCCATATCTGGCATGCCTCACAGCTGTACCAGGTATTCACCAGGGGGGGACATCCCACAAGGCCACCTTGTGGGGGATGCTGGCTATGCACTGGAGCCATGGATGATGACTCCCATCAGAAATGCACACACACACATGCAAGAACGCCATAATGAGGCACACGCACAAACCAGAATAATCATAGAGCGTGTGTTTGGGATGCTGAAATCACGGTTCCGGTGCTTGGATACATCGGGTGGAGCCCTGCAGTACTCTCCAGGCACATGTGCCCGCATATTCATAGTATGTGCCATGCTACATAATATGATCCTGCGGAAGCAGCTGCTGCAGGGACATAATGGTGAAGGGCCACAAAGCCCACCACAACTGCCAAGGCCAGTCCAGGCACAGAGGGTTCAGGACCATGAACACACTGTGCCAGCCCCAGTAGGCAGACGGAGGCGTACCCAATATGCCTATGCCCTGGCAAAGAGGGAACGTATAGCACATACTCTGACAGCGTAGGCCCCATGGACTGACACCTCCTTACCTGCACATACAGTGAAATGGACGGCACACAAACATGACCACCCGTAAAGTGTACCGTATGGGTGGCCCCATGTGTGACTCCAACATAGGCAGCCCCCAAACACTGTACACCCAACAGCCAGTGGAGCATGGAACGCCAACACCCGAACCGTACGTGGGTCCTACAGCAGACGGCGTTGCTGTATGCTGCCACGTTCGCCGCAAGGTGTATACATATAAACATGTATATATATGCATATACATATATTTAGATAGATATAAGTACATATATAGAAATATATGTACACATATACATATAAGTACTACAGGTAAGACAGGGAATCAGAGGGATGTAAGGTGACAGAGATGTAACACGTGATATCTGTACAAAGTATACATAGTGAAACGACAACCTGAGCATCCGGGAGGTTTAACAGAAGAGGCTACCGCCAACCATGGAAAGGGCAACATACCGAAATGCATAACCGTGAGTCGGAATGATCCCCAGGCCACAGTACAGTAACAGTACATGCGCGGGTAATACTATGATGATATGAGGGGGAGGTAGACACCGCCACCGGTGACGCGGCCCATGCAAGTACTGTGTGCAACTGTCCCCGTGAGTGCCGTAGTATGTGTATGTGTGCGGTGAGGGTGCCGTGTGTGTCGCTGTGTGAGTGTAATCTGTGTGTCTCCATAATATGCGTATGTTGGTGCCATGTTAGAGGCAGAGTTGAATAATATGTGTAGGCATACGGTACATTAGCCACAGGCATATGTACACCAGTAGTCCCAAAGTAGTAGTGAGAGCCCCACCCTGGCTAGGCGTGTGGCGGCGATATACGATACAAAGTGACAATGTCCCAGATTGTAGCACAGGAATATACCCACAGGAAATGGAAAGGGCGTATGTACTAATCATGACCGTATGTATGACACCGATATGCTAATCGCCAAAGCGATACGTCGGCAAAGTCACACAGCAATAGGTATGTACGCGAAATACGTATGTGCAACCTCAGTACTGACCGTGGCCACGTATCGGCCCGTAAACACCGCTGTGTGTTCTGCAAGTGTCAAACAAGCAATCCCCACCTGAATAGGTGGCAACCACTGGCAAACAGGCCATCCCAAGAACAGGACCACAATGACTGTAAATATCTGGGACAGAATGACAAGGGATAGTCGTCACGTACAAACAACTGCTGATATACCACAGATGTGATGGAGGAATACATGCATGAAGCACATATGCAGGCGAGACCAACACCACATGACAACAACACAACCTACACTCCCAGACCAACAGACAAGTAACTGTCAACTCCCCAGACAGGGATGGAGCACACAGACAACCATACCGTGTATGTAGAGATGCAAGGCCCACAACCCGTATCCATCACCTACAACCTCCGATATCCCCCATCGTACATATTAAAGGGATACAAGCCGTAATAGCAGCACAAACATACAGGCAGTCCATGACATCTGCATAACCGCAACATCTTGCGTGGGAAACACAATCAGAAGTGGATGCATACTTGCATGCGTTGTTTAAAGGAATACAACAGCCATGTTACACATCCTAATGCAAAACACCATTAAAAGACGTCGTCAGGACAGGGCCACCCACATGTCGAATCAAATACTATACCCAACACACACAATCCATGGCTAACACCACTGCAAAATGTACCTGTCGCCACACATAGCGGCTGCAGTTACACATAACATAAACAATACAGACCATCTCCACGAAGGTAGGGCTAATAGCCAATGCCCAGGTGAGGAATCCAACCATACCCCAGTTACGCAGCGTAATGTCTGAATGGAGTAGATGCACAGGTGATATGCGCACAATTACACACTGAGGAACAGCAATTGGTGGGATGAACCCACATGTTGCAGGTATCGACGGATATAAGGATGACTCCCAGGATATTCAAACCGTATGCTCATACCGAACCAGCAGTGTACAACCGGAAGAGTAATAAATAGGAATACCGATACGGAACGAACACGGAACGAAACACCGACAAGGTATGTAGAACACACGATAATATGCGGTGTGTAATGCATGATGTGTATGACGAAGCTGTACTGTATGGGAATGGTGTTTGTAAGTAATGACACTTGTCCATAATGCAGAGAGTGGTGAAAGGTGGTTATGTAGTGCTATCCTGCTGAGCATACCAACGACTGTGGACACCGTGTGCACAGCAGTGGGACATCATGTACACAGCCGAGACACCACAAGGGCTGCCACAGGGGCATTAGAGAAAATGCCAGACCACGCCGATGCTGGCAGTGGATATCCAACAAGGAAATGCCACAGCAGGGGATAGGACATGTATGTATACTGTCACAGCACACATGTGTATGGGCATATACCGCCGATGTCATACGTAATGTGCACCCGACGTGCACGTATGCCTTGCAGTAGGGGATACTATGTCAGCTATGTGTAATGTAAAGCTGTCATGGTGGATATGACAGACATTATACACAGTATCACAGGCATAGCATGCATAATGGAGGTATTGCCTATTGGTATGTGCAATAACAGGATACATATTGCCTGTAGGTATGGGACAGAGTAGTAGCATCATAGCCATCCGAAATGGAAGGAACACCAAGTAACCATGCCCAAACGATCTGTAGCAGGTGCATCGTGGGTAACAATGAAGTCTGGCAGGTCCATGTGTAAACACATGTGCAGTGTACACAGTAGTGTTACCTCCCAATGGTAGTGTCCTGTGAACAGCAGAGGCGGGTGTCAACTGCATGTCTACACAGTACTGCTGCTGTGGTGGTACCATGACTATGTGTCACTCAAACAGCAAGGGAGCTATCACAGGAACAGTGCCACTGTGTGTCCCTGTGGGATGTGCACAGGACCTATGTTCCACAGCATGGTGTGTGTTGTGTCTGCGGAAGTAACACAGAAGCCCAGCCCATGCAGTGTGGCATGTGTAAACATATCCATGAGCAGTCCGTTCACACTGCCCACCACAATTGTCATGTATGAGGAGTATATGCATCAGTAATGCGGAGGACATGGTCCGTGTCAGAGCAGAAGACACCCTGTGTATGTGGTATGCAGATGTGTACAGATGTGTTTTCCGTCTGTCATCCACATATGTAAACCGTCCGAGCCTGGTACACATCGTGGCATGACAATGCTATGCCATGTAAAGTCACAGCCGTTTTGGAAGGTACACCATAAATGTGGTATTGTACCCTTGACCGTGTGTAGATGTGTGTATGCCACAGGTACAATGGCTACCTATGTACCAGCATCACACACAGTACAGATAGGTGTGGCCCTGCAGAAGTGTACCCATGCCACAGTGGAATACGGTAACCACAGGACCGTGTGGGGCATATGTGTGTACAGCAACCATGTACCATGTGATATGTATGGGGCCAGTATCCATGTGATAGTCAGTGGGTGAATGTTGCTATGCAAAGGTGATGTGCATGCACCATGTGTCATGCATCCTGATGCCATTACACCCACATGATGTATCTGCCACACTGACACCCGTATGGTTGTAATCAGTATGAGCTGGTGGAGCTATAATGGTGCCAGGTATGTAGGTGTGGGATATCTAGGCATGGACAGTACTCTGTGACAGCATGTTGTGTATGTAAGCAAATAGTGAACATGAGGGTCCCCATGACTGAGGACTGTGTAATGCCATATGTACCTGACAGGTAGTAGGTACTATGATATGCTTGCACCACTGTGTGTCCTGTCCAGGAGTCATATAGCCTAACATCCTGAGACACAGGGTTTGATGTGCAGGTGGATGTGTATGTTGCCAATACCAGAACGTGGAATGGTGCTGAAGGGCAATGTGAGGACAACGTCTGATGTGTTGGCCTCTGTACCACCCCAACCACCCATGCAATGGTACGACAGGTGGCCAGCATGTGTATGTGGCATGCTGTGGCACACACAAGCCCAACAAGGGTGCCAGGAAAGGCATGGAGGCCATCAATGTGTGCGTGAAGCACGTTCGTGAGGATGTGCCCCAGTGCCATTCAGAACGGTCCAGTCATGGGTGTATGAATGCAGTCCCACATGTGCAATGCAGTGCCACCCATGGGTAGTGCGAGAGATGCGGCTGTGCGGTGGTCAAGGTACACAATGTTCGACAACAGGCTAGCAGTGAATATAGTGGGCTGGTAAAGAGACACATACCAAACAGGTTGGTGGGACACAACAGCTAGGGACATCGGAAGGTGACATCGGGCCAGTGTCCCAGGACATAACGTGTGCATGTCAGTACCATGTATGTGTCCACAGGGACACTACAATGTCCATGTATGTATTGCGACCCTGTAGTGAGTGAGAGTGTGTATTGTTGGTAAGTACACCATCGCCTGGCACATTGCCAACATTATCTTGGTCTGCAATGCCTGGGTGACTATTGTATGTGACTTTGAATGTGGATGTAGCCAAACAACACAGACATACCACCACACTGCCTGAGGCCCCACACTGCAATGTGCGGCAGTCATGTGTAGGTAGCTAGCCTTGGAGCATGTGATGGACCTCGAGGACCCACCATGGCTGACAAGTGATGCACCCCACACATGTGAATATACACCACTGTGTAACAGCCTGTACATGTGCCCATACATCAGATGTGCATGGAACATGACCACCAACGTGGCGTCTGTGAAAATGTCAGTACCACCATGTCTCTGTGTGGAATAGCATGGTCTCTACCAATGTGTACATGCTACGGAAGTGCACTGTGGTATGTGTCAGCATATGTATGTACACTGTCCATCTGCCGGGGTGTCATGCCATTAACAACTGCTGTCAACAGACGTCAGTAGTACTGGCTGTAGTACACATGTTCCATGTATGCTGTGATGGGTGTGTGTCCAGGGTGTGGCTAGCAGGGCCGTGAAGCATATGTATTCATCCACAAAAGGGGGGATAACCCCAGGTGCAACACATCAGACACATGGAGGTATTGTGCATGCTGAGGGTAGTGTAGGTATGGTATGTGTTGTGTAATGTGTCAGCCAGCTGGGTGGAGTGTATGCCTCAAGCATGTGTAGATACATGGGTGCCCATTCTAGGGAAGTGTGGGTTGCTGTCAGCACATGGCAGTATCAGCTGTCTGAGGCCCAATGTACAGTATAACAACACAGACAGCATGTAACCTGTGGTGTACAATGTCAACTCTGTTCCGTGTTACAATGTGTCTAGTGGTCACAAACATGGATATCTGCACATTGAGCACCTATGATGCATTGTGTTCAGCAACTATCCAGGATGTGTGCAAAACACTGTGTGATGTGGGATCCCCTCACCTGTGTGTGTTGCAGTCCAGGTATGTGCCTGGGAGGTACGATCCGTGTACAATCTGTACTCGCAGGTGTGCTGCGCAGAGCATGGAGGCAGGTCCCAGTCACTGCAGATAAATGTGAGTGGTGCACTAGTGTGTGTGCCTTGCTTGTGTGCAGCACAGTGGAACATGCAAGCATTGTCCCACATGACCCCATGCCGTGCCTGCCTGTTACAGCCCTGCTGGAGACAGTTATGTGACACCACCACAGAGGCAGTATAGCATGTGAAGATGTACATGTGTGCTCCACACCCCAGGCACACGGCCGCAGGTCATGTGTGCCACATCAGTGTGGTCGACCAGGACTGTCATAGCGGTCAGATACCACATGCCTGTAAAAGTACAATATGAGTATAGGCAACAGTTGCAGTGACACAGTAGGTCAATGTACAGTGTCCCTGTGTCCAGACCACTGCCTACTGTACACTTGGCTAGACACACACCCAGAGGGTGAATACACCGGTGAGCCATCACATGTCCCAGTACACGTAGCCTGTGTAATGCCATCACAGGGCGGTCACAATAACATGTTCTATGAGAGATATGTTGTACCAGGTGATGTGTCATGTGTGCATATGTTGAGTTGCACAGCTGTTCACACGTCCGGAACATATCAGTGCATGATGCCTAGTGTAACATGATGTGTGGAACTGCACTGTGATCCACAACAGGGTCATCCGAGACAGGTGTGTTGTGAATGGTGTAACCCATGGTTCGGCGGGATATACACCGGTGCTGTTGGCTGCCATGCTAGGGGCCACCAGTGGTGCCTACAGTGGTCAAACAGACATACTGCACACATTGTTCTGGCAGGAATGTCCATTGTTGTAGATGATGTGTTACTACGTGAAGGTAGGTGTGTGTTGTGAATGTTCCACATCCAGATGTGACCATCAGGTGCAGTCATGGTTGTCGACAGCATCACACCCATCCACAGCTGTCAGCACCCTGTCCCCAGAATGGTTGTCAGCCGCCCTCGTACTGTGTGACATATGTGCAGATGGCGGAACACCCACTACTGGCTGGCTAACAGTGTCATCTAGGAAGGCTATGTGATGGCTGGAATATGCCGTTATAATGTATAATGATGGTATCCCAATGAAGTACATGGAATCACATATAGTAAGCCATGGCTGGCATGTAAACCATGTACAACAATGACTGTGTGACAGACACAAACAATGCGGCACCATGTTGAACATGCACCCATGAGAACACCAAATGAGGTATGTTGCACGTATCGATGTACAACTGTCAGCTATGGGCACAGCATGGATGCAGACGCACATCCCCCACAGGCAGTACCACTCCATGTAGGTAGGGGGGCATTGCATGAGTACATGTGACAGTTGCTCTACCGCCACATGTACTGCATATCCGTCATACAGGGGTAGCAGTAGTATGTGACTGTTGTACATGCCTGTACATATGACCATGTCCCACAGGATATGTGTTACGTGTGTACAACACCTGTCGTACCATCATCAAGCTGTGAAGTGTATGGCTGCCAGTGTACCTGTGTGACATGTTGTGCAATGGGTGCAAAGGTACGCAGTAGTGCATTGCATGCCCACATGTCCCACACAGGTGCATAGCCTGAACATACAATACAAAGAGGGTGCTGGATCATAGCAACCCACAAGAGGAGATGGGTATGGGTGGCAACCCACTACCACCTGTCCGGGTAAGGTGTGCATGTCCATGACACATTGGCACCTGAGATGTTAGCTGTACAGCCGTACAGGGCGGCATGCATATTCGATCACTAATACCCCTGCATGTTCCACCACTGGCCTGTTGACAGACAGACACCAACACAATGTGCAGCATTGACATGTGCACAGCACATCACCGCTGGCTACAGTAGAACAGGTTTACCGTGTAGACACGTGCACAGAACATCTGCGCCAGCCACAGTCAAACACGGTATGTGTTGAACCCCACCATCATTGTAGCCCATGCCACAGACAGATGTACATGCATCTGTGTATGTATGGCTGGGAATGTCCCTGGGCTAGCAATATAGCTGTGTCAGTGTTGCGAAAAACATATTGAATGGGCTGGGTGTGTGAGGTGTGCGTCATACGTGTATGGTCCGATGGATGATACCATCAGTGCCCCTGCTATGTGAACATCCCTGTCCCCATAAATGGATACCTATGCTGTGCCCAACACCACGGTCCCTGTGGGAGGGATGATGCTGTGTGGTGCACCTGCTGACATGGCAGTGGCAGCAGGCACTGGATGTAGACATATGTGGTACCCATGTCAGGCCAGGGTACCATCCATGTGCATGGGATATCATTGTGTGGGCACATACAGCACTGTGTTGAACAATATCACAGCACATAGCACCTGTCAGAGGTAATGTGTATGCATGGATGTGCGATACCAGCATGCACCATACACACCCCCACCAAGCAGCATGCTGCTTACCTTGCAGAAGGCCATTGTCCACACCCTGATGATAGACATGTGTAATGTCCATATACACATAGCAATGACATATGGAATGGACAGCCACCCTCCCAATACCAGTACCCCCCAGGTGGGACACATCCCTGTGCCATGTATGTGACATACCCTGCCATACCATGCAGCCCTGTCCAGCAAGGCTGCACATGCCATCACAGTCATACATGGTGCGATGGCCAAATGGCACTTGCACTATCAACCGTCCAGAGCAGTAATGTGGCACTGATGCACCTTGTGGTGTCACAGGTGCTGTGTGTTGGTGTGTACAATGTGCATGCGCACATGCTATGTATGACCATCCCTGCTAATGTCATATGATTACACAATGTCCCATGTGTATCACATGTGCAATACAGGTGAGCCGTGGCAGGTTGTCCAACAGCTGTACAGTGCTGTGTAGATGTACATGGCACAACACATGCATGTACAGGTGTCCACGTGTATGTGTGCAGTGCCACCGCTGACGTCCATAATGGCTGCGTCTGTGATGCCTAACGACATATACACAGCATCCAGGTGAATAGTAGAACTGTGTGCAAATTGGACATGTGCCAACTGGTATGAACACAGGTGCAGGCAGGTACACATGTCCACAGCAGGTTACCATCAACATGGTGTGTGTACAATGTGATGAGTTGACACACAGATATGATATGATACCCGCTGCTTAACAGTGTGACAGCAACATGTCAGCTGTGTCAGTGCCATGATGCATCGCAGAGATTACTGTGCAGATGTTGTACATGTCATAGCAATGTATGTCCAGCGGTATGCCAGTACATCAGTGTAAATGTGACCTGTCAACATCATTATGTCTTACAGATAATGCCTCGTTCACGGCTGCCAGCCTTCAGCCACCAGGAGGATGACGTAATCATACCATTGCTCCATGACAACTATGACCTGCTATTCAGCCATGTTCCACAGCAAGCACAGCAGCGGGATGACCTGTGGCAGGATATGCGCAGGAGGGTGAACGACGTGGGTGGCAACAACCGCACCTACCAGCAGATACGCTGACACTGCATGGACCTAATACGGCACGCAAAACAGCGTGCCGCCGCAATCGCCAGAGAACAAGGTGGAACAGGTGGTGGGCCACCAACCCAGCCCCCACTCACACACACGAAGGAGCTCCTGGCCAGTCTGGGGACACCCAGGGAACATCATGCAGAAACACTCGCTGCCATCGTGGAGGTGGGTGTCTCCCAACCAACGAGCCTGGAGCCGCCTGGTAAGTCAGTCTTGCATATGTGTATGATAACTGCCATTGGTGTGGGTGTCACAGTACACCACGTAATGTGCCAACACATGCCAGGTATATGGCCACACAAGCCGCATACTACAGTATGCTACGTTGTGTTTGCAGATGTGTGCATAACACATGCTACCACACAGGTACATGATGTGACATGCACAGTGCTTACTGTGGCTACAGTCATGGATAATGTTTATACTGTTGTGTCGCCCCCATACAGGTACCTCTGGCGTGTCACACAGCCATGGGTCCATCGCAGGTGAGACTGTTGTTAGTAACAGATATGTTACAGTGTATAGATATTCGCCATGTGGCCAGGTATGACATGCACACCTGGGTTCTGCTCCAGCCACAGTATACAGGTTGCACCACCAGACACATGCCACCCATGTACAGTAGATACAACCATTAGTAAACACCGGCATGAAATCACAGTACCTGTCAGTGTGATATGTGCAGTCAGCTATGCATACAATGGTGGAGGTGTTCTACAATGGATGCAAATGTAGTATGCATTGGAATGCCATTTGTGGTACGCACACAGTACCACATAGTGAGCTGTGATCTGGCCAGCACACAGGTGTTACCAATGTGACATATGCCCCTGCATTGTGTGCACACATTGTGACATGGCACATGACCTGTCCCATGCACGTGGTGTTCTGTCTGCAATATTGTCACACCATGACATGACCTATGCCCGACATAGCAAACATCCACACTGTTGTCTGCATAGCCCTCTGGATTGTGACACCTCCAACTTGTATGGGTGTATGTCACATGGGCCACCACAGGGATGGGTATACGATGCCCATCACACACAATTGTCCATGACCCAGTCAAACATGGCCATGGGCGATAGCTACAGGCATGATGCCACACAGTACGTCTGGTGTGTATAGACACCGTTGCACATTGTCCACACATAGTGCGATCATAGCTGTAGTGGACCACCTGTACATTTGATGTGGTACACCAGACAACCGGAATGCCTGTCTGCAGCCACTGGAGGTGCCACCAATGTCTACCATATACGTGCTGTGGAACAGCATGACTGTGTTGCAGACATGGCAATGCAATGCGTCCATGTTATGCATCACACAGAAACATACCTGTGTCCTGCTGCCATGCAGTGGCACAGTGCCTGTACTCCCCACTGTATAGCTATGTACACGGCTCACACCAACCACACCTGTACAGACATCTTCGTTACACATGCATTCTATCTGTAGCCTGTACACATAACACTGCACTGTGACGTCCAGTATGATGCGGTGCATGTGGTGGGACACCATTGTCACATGTACACATGTTATCGCACATGTTGGCGGAGTACATGTCAAAGTGATGCCAGCCATGTGTACTGTTAACCTGCCTGTGGCCACATGGTGTATCACGGTGATGCATGCAAACTACCATGAATGTGTGTACTGCATGCCTACTGAAATGACACCTGCTTGATGTAGTGTGCACCCCAGGGCAGTATGCATACTACCACTATTAATGTCCGGCCTGCATTCACTGAGCTGTGGTGTGGGAATGCTGCATGCCATCTGCAATATCACATGCATGATGTGTCTGCGTGTGTGTGTGTCTGCGTGTGTGTGTGTGTGTGTGTCTGCGTGTGTGTGTGTGTGTGTGTGTGTGTGTGTCTGCGTGTGTGTGTGTCTGTGTGTGTGTGTGTCTGCGTGTGTGTGTGTGTGTGTGTGTCTGCGTGTGTGTAATGTATCTCACAGTATGTCTTTGTATTCACAGGTGTTGTAGGTGCATTCCCCTCCTGTGGACAATCTGATGCTAGTGTCCCCACAGATACTAGCGGTGATGACCATATGCATGAGGCACAGGCAGGGTTGTCAGGGGCAGAAGCTGTGCCATTGGTTACCATCCCACCTATGTCCCCTTCATCTCCGCACACGGTTCTGATGCCGACACATACCACATCACCGTTGCCCATAGAGGAAGGACAGTCAGCATCTGTTGGCATTGAGCAGGAATGTGTGGTGGCTACAGAAGGTGTGCGTACACACCATGTTGCCAGTGTAATGACTGGTGATGTGCCACACAGGCATGTGGCTGGTGCTGCTCGTAGGAGGACCTCTGGCAGACATGCACCTGCTGTACAGGGTGCAGCAGCTGGTATCACCAGACGCATGTTCCAGACTGTAATGGCGGCACAGGCACGTGCTGAACGGCAGAACCAAGAAGGGCAGAGGCTGCAGAGGGCCACAATCCGTTCCCTAAATGAGAACATCCAGTCATTGGCAAATGCTCAACAGCAGATTGCTAATGTACTGGATAGGCGATTAGGTGAGATGGTTGGAATCCTCGACCGAGGCATGTCAATCCGCGAGCGTGAGCTGTCTGTGCTGGAACACCTGGTAGGGGTGAGGCGTAGGACACGTGGCCATAGGCCAGCAACACCACCTAGTGTAGTTCGACGTGTGCGTGCCACCTCTCATGCCCACTCACACAGTGCCGGTAGCAGCAGCAGTGCAGCTGGTGCTACACCAACCACACCAGGACACAGCAGACCACGTGGGCATGGCCCTGGCCGGTCCCAGCGTGGACACTGTTCCAGCGGACATGTGTCATCGGAGAGTGGCCACTCCATACCTCCACCCGGTAGTGCCCGTGCGACCCCAGGCAGGCACGGGTCACGTGGCCGCAGACGGACACAATGAGCCATACAACCTGCACTGTACAGTCTGGGGCTGCCAAGTATACCCCGTGTAGGCATCACAGATGGCTGAACTGTGTACACACATACCCACACACGGCAAACACAACTGTAGGGCTCCACCACATCCACATGCATTCTGCACAGTCATGCCCAGTAAATGCACCAGCCCTTACACACACACATGATGTCATCCATTGGTACAGCCTATGCCCCTGGCACACATATCACCCTGTGCATATGATGAAGCCTCTGCCGCATCACTGTCATCCACACCATCGGTGCACAGTTATGCAAATATATTCTGATGCACAGGGTGGACAAGATATTGAGAGGTGTATGTGATACCTGTGTATGCATAGTGTGTGATGTGTATGTTGCAGTGGTTGTGTATGACAAGTGACAGGTGCATATGTGACGTGGGTTGTGTACTTTTAACATGCAGCAGACATACCATGTAGTGCAGGTGCAGCATGCATTGAGCTGTGTACATGGTATGTGTGACGGTTACATGTGTAGCAACATGTTGGTTCTGTTAACCTGTATGCCTCATATGGTGTATTCGCATGTGCCTACTGGGAGCACTGTTATCAGTCCCCCACGTGTAGCTGTGGGTTACCCACAGGCACATCTGGCAATATCAGCATACCACAGGTACCCGCAACCTGCCTGGACACCTACATAGGTACATAGGTGCATAGGTACATACCAGGCTATGTGCCCTATGGCATGTGTAAGCCTAGCCAGAGTGTGTGTGGCTTTCACCACCCTTTAGGATGAGGATACTATATCCATTGGTCTGCTGTCCCTCTGTCCAGCAGTGACACAGAGATGATGCCTGGGGCATACCTACGATCTCCCATCCACACGTCAGGATTACTCATGGACAGAGTCAGTGAGGGGCTCTGCTTCACAAGGGCTGGGAATCTGTTCCATGGTGTAGGGAGTCTCTGGGCGATGAACCTGTCCCTCCAGCACGTCCTATCTATGTCCGTGTTGAGGTTTCTGTCTGTTGCTCTTGTGCCCGTGGTTGTTTGGATCCTAGGAGGTGGAACATGTCCATGACACCCAGGTCGGACATGGCCATGTATGTCAGGCACAGATCACCTCGGAGCAGACGGTATGAGAAGGTATACAGCCGAGTCCCCTCAGTTGGGCAGCGTGTGACATATGTTTCAGCACCTTTATCCCTGTGTTGTGGAATGTTTGGGGTCCTTCCGAGTGCTGCAGGTGTGGGGTTAGGTACATTCCGAATGTGGCGTTGTACCCAATCATTGGTCTGATGCGTGAAGAGTACAGGGGTACAATGGCCTCCCCTGATGTGGATGTGAATCCCTTCATGACCAGGTGGGCACAGTGGAATGTCTTCCCAACCACATTGGCAATGTGAGTGTCAAGAGAGGTTACCAACAGGTTTGGTACCCAGGTCCCTGACCACGTCCACCATGTTTAATGGATTACCACCTATGTGGTAATTCGGGGTGAACATGTCTTTCCCAAAGGGTAGGTCTATACCTTCCCTGGCATGTAGCTTCAGACCATGGCTCTGGCACCAGTTATCCATTGCTATGAGACCTCAGGTGGATGTCCGTGTCTGATGGGGTGTTGAGTATGGTGGCCGGTTTGCAGTCATCTGCATACCTTGTCTGCCACAATCCCCCTATGTTTGCATGCACGTCGGAAAGTTGAATGCCGAACTGGAGGGGGCCCAGGACTGAGCCCTGTGGGCCACCACTCAGGACCGGCTTGGAGTCTGACATGGCACCAGGAACACTAACCCTGTGGGTTCTGACCTTCATCCGGTTGGCAACCCATCATGTGACATATGGCTCTACATCTACGCTGGTGAGCCTTTCTATGATGCCCGCGTGGAGTGTGGTTCGGACGCTGTCGCCAGGTCACGGTAGTCTGTGCAAACCGACGTACCCCCATCAATGGCCTTAGTGACTCCTCCAAACAGGTCAACCAGGTTCAGGAGGCAGGATCTGCCCTTGACTAAGCCGATGTGGGTATGTTCCAGTATTTGTCGTTCCCCAATGTCTTCATTTATGGGCTCCATTATGGATCTCTCCATAGCTTTGCAGACAAGGCTTGTCAAGCTTATAGGGCAGGGATGTACAGAGTCTGTAGGAGCACCGCCTTGGTGGAGTGGGATCACAGTTGCCGTATGCCATCCATCGGGTATGTAGCCTGTAGTAAGGCTAAGATTAAACAGCAGCCTTATGTGCGGGTTGAAGCCCTCATTGAGGCTGTGTAGCACACAGCCGGGGACACCATCTGGTCCCATTGATGCTGTGTTCACTGCTTTACAGATATCAGCTCTCACCTGGGCATTCGAGATGTTTGGGAGGCTAGACTCTGGTGGGATAGATACGTCCCCTCTTGGGGGGGAGGGAGGGTAGATGTATGCACGGAACCTGTCTGCCATTTTGTTGGCAATGTCTGTGGGTTCAGTGATCATTGTATCAGTCTGGACTAACTTTGAGCATAACTGTGGGCTTCCACCCATGTTCCTACCATAGCTAAGGAAGGCCTTATGGTTGTCTTATGTGTCCTTTGCAAGTCCAGTCCCACAGGCAGCCTTGGATGATTGTATGAGTGATCGTATGTTACCGCCAGTATTAATCAGTGATGCCTTCCCTGGTAGTGATATTGCTCTGTCATGTAGTAGCTTTCACCTCTTGTTGTATGGTTTGTTAATGGCTGGGGTCCACCAGACCATGTGCCTGCCTTTGGTGGACAAGGTCCTGATGTTATCAGGGATCGCTTGATCCAGACATTCCTGGGGGTGCTCAAAGAAGGCATTTGTAAGGGTTTCAGCAGCGTAGCCTGTGTTTACCACTGGCATGGAGGCCTTGTAGGGTACCACACCAGTCGTATGATGTGTGGGGTTCGCTGTGGAGAGGTCTTCATTGTGGTCTCCCTTGCCGGTGTTAGGTGCAGGATGCGGATCTCCAGTGAGATCACTATATGGTCTGACCTCACCGTTGAGGGATGTACATCCTGTGTGGAGCATGTCATCCCCATGTGTGATGATCAGGACTAGTATAGTTCCTCCCCTTGTGGGTATGGTGCATGGTTGTTCCACAGCATTTGGGTGTATGAACACCTGGAACCTTTGGTGTAGGGTGTTGTGTCCTGGGTAATGTTCCCGGTCTATGTATGGGTGGCTGATGTCACCCAATATGATGGTGTTGTGAGAGCATTCATACTCCCCAGTGTCTTCAGGAAGGCTGTGTGGGTATCCTGGGTTTGGGAGGGTGGTCTGTAGCATGCAACAAACTGTAGGGCAGTCCTACCCATGGTTAATTGCACCTGGATGGTCCCCGCTGCTACGTGCATTTCTGCCAACCTGGAGGTGTGGGTATCCGTCATGGGAATGGAGACTCCCCCTCCTTCTGTGTTCAGTCCGGGTTATGGTCCTGAACGCATGATATGAGGTATGACCTGATAGTGCTGGGGTGCTCTCAGGAGCCCTGAACAATGTTTCAGTCACAGCACTGACATTGATGTCCTCCATACTGCGGAGGGCATTTGAGGGCGTGCAGCTTGGGCGTACAGTACTGGCACTGAGCAGTATTCCCCTTTCTTTTTTCCAGGTTTGTAGTCTAGGGTGGTAGGTTTATCATTTCAGCCTTGCCTGCAGTGGGCACTGTGGGGGTGGCAGGAGCCTTTGCCAAACTCTTGAAGACCAGGGGCGACAGGTGCGAGCCATCCCTTGTGAAGGGGCGTGGCGTGTCAAGCATGTCATCCCAGGCAAGAGGAAATTGGATCCCCTCAGACTGACACCGGTAACCAGGCAAATTATCAAGGGTGATCATTCAGAGCCAGTATTGTGGCATCATACTTGATGAGGGTGGGATACTGCCCAGGGTCAGGGACATGCTGGCCTGGGCTACACAATCTGAGAGCCCCTCTATGTCTCCTTACATGTATCCCAGGGTGGTATGTCTCCGGTCGTTGACACCAGCATGGACAATGACCGCGTCATACATGTACATGCTGCAGAGTGACCTGAGTGCGTGTGTTATGTGGCGGATTCCAGCGCCCGACAGGCAGCCTACTGTGATCATTCCCTTGTTCAGTCTGGTGGGTGGGACGTCGGTGTGTCTGACTATGGCGTCACCTATTACAAGTGTGTCTGGCATTGTGTGTGGCCTTTAGGGCTGTGACTGTTTAGCACACTGACGTTGACAACTATGTGTTGCATGTCCTATGTCTTGTGGAGGCAGTTGCTTGGGTGTCTGCTTTGGAGGCCTCGTTAGGTTCGTTACATGTTTTAACAGTGCCTCCGAGTATGTCTTAGTGTGTTCATGTGTTCGTTTAGCATTTGTGATAGTTCCATGTGACACTGGGTTTGTGGTGTGCATGGTGTCCTTCCCCTCCCGTTTGGTCTTGCCGGTCATGGTTTGAGAGAGCTCAGCCCCCTGTCTGGCTATATAGTTGCATCTCTCACATGTATTATGTTTAGTGGGGGAGGTGCAGCTTGTCCGTGTCCATGAGGCACCTGTAACATTGCCTCAGGACGCCCACATTCACCATCTGAACAGGAGAGGTCGCTAGCAATTGACCCTTCGACATGCCAGAGAACATGAATGCATTTGCTGTGTAACTGGGTCAGAAGGCACCTATAGGGAAGTGGGTACTCAAGGGGATTCTAGGCTAGTGTAGTACTCCATCTAGTATACATGTACCTTACCTATGTAGGAATACTATGGGAGCAGGTGCTGAGCTTTTGTGATAGAGAACAGACAGTTGAGATTGCAAGTAGAGAAGTTCGACATGTAAACCTGTGGAGCACGGAGCCAGATATAGTGTAACATTGTTTACACGGTACATGACGCACATGTCCACACATATACTGCACCTGACGCCTGTGGTCGGTGCCACAGGCTACGGTGGACAGAGACATCACATACATGGCATGACACAGTACAGGTATGGTGACATTCTGCAGGTGTTGTACACAGCATGCTGGCAACTGACCGCAGGTGTCACCTGTCAGCTGCGGTGCATGCTGTGCAGCAGTTGGATGCTGTACCGGTACAGGAATATGTCTGCAATCGCGGGGTGTACACCACTATGGCACATACCCCATTGTGTGCAGATGGGGACACCTGCCTGTGTGGTCAGCACCCTCATAATACAATGCACCCACACGCCATGTCACAGGGGGCGATCTTGCACAGGTGGCCAGTATGGCTCACAAGTATGGCATTGACAGGGTTGTACAATGCAGCACCAGTACGGAATGGTAACCCTGTGTGGTTATTGTCCAGTCACAACACTATATCTGCATACACCCTCACAACAGGCAGCAGACATACACACTTGTTGACACACTGACATGTTGGTGACAACACATGTCTACACGGAGGGACGACATGGTGCATGTACTGCACCATCCACATCCATGCACCCCACACTGAGGTATGTACAGATCTCTACCATGGTGTACAGTGATGTGTGGCACGTGGCACATAGTCCCCCCGATCTGTGGCATACATGGGCACACATTCCTGCACACATGTCGGTGCTAGGAATGCCACACCCACTATATGGGATATGTGCAGGCGTGCAGCGGTATGCAGTGCATCATGCGTACCACCACTGTATCCGGCAGCTGTGCCGATATATGCACTTGGGAGGTGGTAGGGGTTACAGTGGCCATGTGACATATGGTCGATGACACCTGACCGATGGGTATGCATTATGGCAGCGCTGTCATGTAACAGCGACATAGCAGACTGTATGCACATGGCAGGGTAGGATGGTGTGTGACACACCTGTGACCACCACCTGCACACATGCATGTGGACAGGTGTTTAAACACATGGTGTACACACATACCGCCATGCGTGCTGTTACTATGCCACCATATGACGGCCCCATGATGGGTATGCATGTGGTAGGGGTTGCAACTGTGTTATGGACATCGGACACCGCTCATGCATGGCTGCACCATGCACAGTACATGTGTCACATGTATCCCTGTTGCCATGTGTGTATGCATTGCTATGTTGTTACATGTGTCGACATACATGGAACATGGACTGTGGTATGGTATCACAGCTGTCACAGGCAAACTGTACAAGGGTATGTGTCCCAGTCAACACCGCTACACCCTGTAGGGGGTGCATACCACAGACATGTGTCCACCTTCCATTCGTGTGTGTATTACAGACGCCAGTGTTATGCATGTGGTACATCACAGGCTTCATATGTGTCCTGTGTGCAGTCCATGCACACAGCCAGGCAATCACATATATGACATATCCGGACTTTGTTTCACTGTGGTACAGCTGCAGTCATGTGTCATATCTGTGTCAGGCCCGTGGTATGTGTGGAGCATGCCTGTCCATGTATACCGATATGGGTGGACTACATCACACCTGTGGGATCATTGATAGTACATGTGTACTCTGCATGACGGGCGTACACCACCATATAGACCTGTGGACATATGTCACATGCTGTTGCTGGACCGTGAGGCATACTGCTGCACTGATGACATGGTGCTGGCATGGCAGCTACAGTGTTCACTGCAGTGTGTACATGTTCAGCCTGCACCCGTGACGCCTGTGATGTCATCTGTGTGTGTACGTGTAACTGCATGTGTGTCCACCCTGTGCATGTGTACGGGTTTACCTGTCCGTGACTTGCGGTGTGTGCACTCCGTCTGCATGCCGGACGGCGCATAGCACATACTAAGTGTGTGAGCATGCCCGGGTTGCTGTTGTGTGGGTGGACACACACGACGGTCCACGATCTGCCCTTCCATGATTCCACCCCATGTGTATGCATGTCTGCACTCTGCAGATTCTAAGTGTGTGAGCATGCCCAGTAAGCAGCTATGTAGATGGACACACAGTACAGTGCACACCGCGCCCGTCTGCGTTGATACCCCGTGCATGTATGTTCCTTCGCAACCGCCACATCTGTGAGCATGCCGGTTGCTGTTGTGTGGGTGGACACACACGACGGTCCACGATCTGCCCTTCCATGATTCCACCCCATGTGTATGCATGTCTGCACTCTGCAGATTCTAAGTGTGTGAGCATGCCCAGTAAGCAGCTGTGTAGATGGACACACAGTACAGTGCACACCGCCCGTCTGCGTTGATACCCGTGTGCATGTATGTTTCCTTCGACCGCTAGGTGTGAGGGCATGCCCAGTATGCCATTCGGGGGTACACAGTACAGTCGGCACTGATGTCTGCTACTAGGCATGTAGCCATGGCCAATGACATCCTGCATAGCCATGGTGACCGTCCAGGTGAGCCATATGTGGTTGGTATGCCACAATGGCTGCCTACATCATGCACGCCAGTTGCCCTCTCATAGGGTATACTGTCTGTGGTGCATCCCGTATCCATGTCGTGATGTTGTGCTCCGTAGTTAGTTGGTATTCCCGAGTGCAGCACTACCGAGTTACTGTACGCCCACCTTGGGATGGTAACATGCTGTGTGACTGCGCACTCTGTCATCATTCCCTATCAGCTGCCTTGCCTGTGCAGATGATATCACCCACCTAGGGGTATGCCTCCTGACAGTGCTGTGCTCAGTAATCTCGGTAGCGCATTCTGTAAATGCATCATGCTGCAGTGTGTTCATGTAGGTAAGCGTAGATTCAACTCCCGGCCCTTCCCCGTGTGTGTGTGAGGTGTGTGTGTGTGTGTGTGTGTGTGTTTCCAGCTGCCCTTGGTGAGAGTAGTTCCTTTAGTCGCCACAACACATACCTTGGCTATTGGCATCTATTCCTTTACGGATGATGTCACCTGCTAGAAGTATGCCTCTGACAGCGCTGTGCTCAGTAATCTCGGTAGCGCGTTCTGTAAATGCATCATGCTGTAGTGTGATCATGTAGGTAGGCGAGGTTCAACTCCGGCCCTTCCCGTGTGTGTGTGTGTTTCCAGCTGCCCTTGGTGAGAGTAGTTCCTTTAGTAAACCGCAACACATACCTTGGCTATTGGCATCTATTCCTTTACGGATGATGTCACCCGCTAGAAGTATGCCTCTGACAGCGCTGTGCTCAGTAATCTCGGTAGCGCGTTCTGTAAATGCATCATGCTGTAGTGTGTTCATGTAGGTAGGCGTAGGTTCAACTCCCGGCCCTTCCCTGTGTGTGTGTGTGTGTGTGTGTGTGTGTGTGTGTGTGTGTTTCCAGCTGCCCTTGGTGAGAGTAGTTCCTTTAGTCGCTTCGCAACACATATCTTGGCTATTGGCATCTATTCCTTTATGGATGATGTCACCCGCTAGAAGTATGCCTCTGACAGTGCTGTGCTCAGTAATCTCGGTAGCGTTCTGTAAATGCATCATGCTGTAGTGTGTTCATGTAGGTAGGCATAGGTTCAACTCCCGGCCCTTCCCCGTGTGTGTGTGTGTGTGTGTTTCCAGCTGCCCTTGGTGAGAGTAGTTCCTTTAGTCGCTTCGCAACACATACCTTGGCTATTGGCATCTATTCCTTTACGGATGATGTCACCCGCTAGAAGTATGCCTCTGACAGCACTGTGCTCAGTAATCTCGGTAGCGCGTTCTGTAAATGCATCATGCTGTAGTGTGTTCATGTAGGTAGGCGTAGGTTCAACTCCCGGCCCTTCCCGTGTGTGTGTGTGTGTGTGTGTGTGTGTGTGTGTGTGTGTGTGTGTGTGTGTGTTTCCAGCTGCCCTTGGTGAGAGTAGTTCCTTTAGTCACTTCGCAACACATACCTTGGCTATTGGCATCTGTTCCTTTACGGATGATGTCACCCGCTAGAAGTATGCCTCTGACAGCGCTGTGCTCAGTAATCTCGGTAGCACGTTCTGTAAATGCATCATGCTGTAGTGTGTTCATGTAGGTAGGCATAGGTTCAACTCCCGGCCCTTCCCCGGGTGTGTGTGTGTGTGTGTGTGTGTGTGTTTCCGGCTGCCCTTGGTGAGAGTAGTTCCTTTAGTCGCTTCGCAACACATACCTTGGCTATTGGCATCTATTCCTTTACGGATGATGTCACCCACTAGAAGTATGCCTCTGACAGCGCTGTGCTCAGTAATCTCGGTAGCGCATTCTGTAAATGCATCATTCTGTAGTGTGTTCATGTAGGTAGGCGTAGGTTCAACTCCCGACTCTTCCCCGTGTGGGGTGTGTGTGTGTGTGTTTACAGCTGTCCCTATAGAGAGTAGTTATTTTAGACGCTTCGCAACACATACCTTGGCTATCGGCATCTATTCCTTTACGGATGTTGTCACCCACCTAGATGTGTGCCTCTGACGGTGCTGTGTTCAGTGGTCCATGTAGCGCATTCCATACCTGTGTCATACTGTTGTGCGGTTGGGTAGGTGGGGGTAAGGTCAATCCCCATGCCTGCCAGCTGTGTATGTGTGTCTATGCTCCCAGCCGCATGGGTTCATAGGTTATGGCTTTAGAGTTTCCGCAGAACACTTATACCCTGCCGACATCTCTGTGTTTGTGGATGGTGAGACGCAGCTCGTGGACTGCCTGTGTGCCTGCTGTGGTTGGCGACCTCCGTAGCGTGTTCTCCACGTGCTCCCTGCTGTGGTGTGGTGGGGTGGTGCTGTGTACGTTACACTCCCGGCCTTGCCACATGTGTCTGTCTGTATCTCTCTCGATGTATATATACATACTTATGTTATGCCCATAGCGCTGCTCTTGCATGGACAGCTGTCTGTTCCATGTATCGCATATTTGCACGGCTGACACATAGAACTGTGGTACGATGCATATCCACTCATTGTCCATGCAACTTCCGTATTCCGGCACGCCCTAGAGACATCTGCTGGATATCGTGGCAGACAGCTATCCTTGCTGTACTGACACTGTACCCATACACGCCATACACCTTGTGTATAATTGCCTGTTTATGGTGTGTGTATGTCTATCTGAGCTGTGTGCATGGTCGTGTGTATGTCCCGCTATAGCCGTCTGTGCAGGTGTCGCCACTATGGGTAATCCTTGTAGACCGCTGTGTCATGTGCACTTCAGCACATACCTGCAGACCGTACTACCCCTCCTACGGCAGTGGCCTTAGATCAACCGCTGCCCTAGGCGATGGGCTCCATGGCACCCACCACCACAACACATGGTGCCCCCATTCTGGTGTACCTACATGACATAACTACTAGAAAGGTGGCCCTGCTAGTGCGGCGCCCTAGGCAGCCGCCGGGTTGGCGTATGCCTATGGCCGGCTATGAGCACATCACAAGGCATACTTTTACATTCAGTGTTTTACGAAGGCTAGATTTTAATCCCAGAGGGGGGGACCTTATCAACTATACTTTAGAATGCGGATTGAGATGGATTATTAGGTGGAGAGTTGACCACGCACCAGGGCTGAATGATGATGCACAGATTAAGCCTCTTTTGGGAAGCAGGTGGCTTAAACCCAAATAACAGGAATGTAGTTTAGGTACAGCTATACATTTTACACCTATTAGTCCACTCTTTCAGTTGTTTACCACTGTTTTACATTGATATACTATACATATTTTCTATATATATTGTTAGATTTATAATTGATGAGAATTAGGCATAGTACAATATCATATAATACATGTTTTAATAGGATGTTTTTAAAGATGTTAATATATGTGTGTGTATTTAACATTGCGTCTGCGCTTTATATGCTGTGGTTACTTGTTCATTGTTTGATGAGAAATTGACCAATGAAAGTGTAAGGAGGGATATTTAAAGCCTGGATGCTTTTATGTTATGTGTAAGTCTGACGGAGCCTACGGGTGAAAGCGCTTACTTGTATATAAAGGAACCTTTTTATACCATTTGGGCACTGTCCTGGACAATTTCTACGTTGACTGTTTCATCTACCTATGTGTTTTTTGGATTGTGCGCCATATGGTGCCAGCAGTTATTTTGTGTTGATTAGGTGTATTCCATGGTCAATTGACATTAATCATATTAATTCATTAAAGGATCTTCTTTATAAGTGGGAACGCCATAGTTTAACCAGCCTATGACCTTCCTAGTTGAAGTTGCGAGTGAGCCATTAGTATGTGTTCCACAGGTCGCCCATTTGTTCCGCATTATGGAAGCGAGTGATCCCCATTTTGGTGATGGCAGATTGAGAGCTGTGTACGCCGGTATTCGCACGACGGTCTGACTTTGTATGGGTAATGTCTAATGTAGTCCCTATCTGTATTTCCGGTGCTATGCCTTACTGCAGCTGTGTAATTCCACCAGGTTTCCAGTTATGGGTGCCATCTTGGTCGTACGCTTGTCCATCCATGGGAATTGCCTACTGGACACTGATATAGGGCTGTACACATTTCACACCTGCTTTCAGCATTATCCAGTGGATGCTTTGCATCATTAGTGGGGAGTAAGGCATGTGCTATACCCACATCCCTCCCATGGGGCAGGCCAACAGATTATCTGCCAAACAACACCGAGCCCCATTTCTGCATACCCAGGATCCCATGGCTGCAACCCTCGACAGTACACATTACTCATCCTTCATGTGTGTGGGACTGGGATGTGGACGCACTTCTATGGACTCGACAATCTGGGGATTTCTGTTCATATGTCCTGCATTTCATGGACACTTGTCATCAACCGTAAACACGCTGGTGGTGCATATGTCTAGCTGTGCCGTAGTCACGGCTGTCATTTCTTCTGGGTCGATCGCAGCTGGTTGATATTGCAAAAGGATACATTTTTGGAGTCCTACAATGGACACCAGTGTGCATATGTAAAGTGTAGAACTTGTTGGACTGTCACCATCTGGCCAGTGGTTTTGACTGATGCTGTATGTTCCCCAATCGCGAATGTCTGTTTGACTACCCATATTATGTGTTACTTGGCCTATCTATATCCATGTGCCAGTAAGCGGAAATACAGCAAACCTTGAGTCCTGGTCTTCTTCATAAAAGACATTATTGAACATAAACCAGACCAAAACAGACGATGACAAAAACGATACACTCCACAGTCAAAAGATACTGAGCGCTTTCACCCACTAACATGGGGCATCGTCAGAGTACGAATTACATTAGATAGTCGTCCCTTATATACTTTCTTCAGAGTCAGTTTAAAGACAATGAATCAATAAACTTGCTCATAGTTAAGTGGACAGTGCTCCAAGTCATAATGATAAAGTGACATATACAGTGTTGCATACATTACTTAATGGAAACATTAATACAACAACAATGTGTTAATATAAATAAAATATTGGTGAATACAATCGGTATATTGAAACATAGTTGATAATTGTTGTGAGTAAACCTTAGAATGTAGTGTGTTGATACTGACATTGTATATTAATGTGTATAATTGTTGCATTAAGTTTCCAAATCATGGAATAAATAAGTACAATTAAATGCATATTTTGTATAAATATGAATGTAAATAAGAGTCACAATGTTAAATATAAATATGACTGTATTATAACTATATCAATATGATATGGAATAAACTGTACTTGTTTACATCTTGTTTTCAAGTGACAAATCTATGTCCATGCGTCATATATACGGCCCGTCAGACTGCTGTGTGTAGATATATACATGTGAACCCCTCGTTTCATACCTTGCTTTGTTACTGTCTGTGGATTACCTGTGTACACACATCTATTACCATGCCATACCTTTCCACTGTACAGGTTCTGGCATGGTGTACGGCTGGTTGGCCCTTAATCTGTGTGTTACATTGACCTGTGTCTATCTTGCAATTCGCTGGCGTGTCATGTGAGACCTTCTTGCTTCTATAGGGACCTGATCCCGTAATTGTGATGTGCTTCCACTGGCCATATATTTCTCTGCCGTCTGGGATCTGTGTGTAACCAGTCCTTTCAGGACACTTTCTATTGTTGTTCTTTTTTGGTTACATATATGAGTACTTTGGTATGTTGTGCTATTATAGTGTGTGGAGCATTTCTCCATGGGCCTCTGCTGACACTGGACATATATCCAGCTAGCCTAGCCTGGTCAACATGTGTGAGCCAACTGAACACAATTCGTACGAGGGCACCTTCTGACAAGTGGGTCGGGTTACAGATGCATAACCGTTGTCAATCCATACTACTAACACACACGTTATTCTATCCACATTCTATGTTTGTCTTATCACATAGCATGTATTTCTCACTATTTCTAATGGTACTTTACATGGCATTGCCCGATTCCATACTTTCAGAGGCTGACAGGTTTGAGACATGTATAATTGACGTGGGGGACACAGCCTTAACTTTCCCTGCTGTGAGCGGATCACACACGCACACGCACTTGCATTTCCTAATTGTGGGTTACGCGCAGGCGCACATGCATATCCGTATTCTGTTTACATATGTTTACTGGGTCTGTGTGGTTACGTGGTCTGTGTTAGTTGTGACTGTCCCGGTAACATATCTCTGATCCGGTTGACGGACGTGTGCGGAACGCACTTTCACCTTTACACATGTGACAGTCTTTGCGGTGTGGATGCATTACGTACACGTTCACATTTATATGTTCTATAGTCGTAATTCAAACGGGACTGCATTCACGTTTGCCGGTTACTGTGACCACTACACGTTAGCTGTTCTGTCTCATTTATATGCATACCCATGGTACTTAGCTTAATTTACATATCCCCCCACCCCCCCGCCTCACATACGTCACAGGCATCCATTTTGCTGGGAAAGGTGCGGTACTACATGTTAAACATTCCTTATTCCCTCCCGCTCATGGCCCAGGATGCATATGACATGACCGCAGGGATATTCAGATCACAGGGCCTTATATCCCCTACACATACAGGCCTTCGATTGTCAGGGTGTTCCTGTGGTGCTTTGGGTTTGGACTTGTCCGCCTAGTGTACGGAACTGGCCTGACCGTGTACGAATGTCAGACGAGTCACATGGGCACGGTTTGTCCGTGTCTATGATACCATATCCCCCCCCCCATTATTCCTAACCGTGTGCGCTGATTGGCCGGCGTGCCCATTGTAGATCTTGTTATAGTGATTGCACACGGTCTGGTCGACCGGACCTATTTCCATTACTAAACCTCTGTATTTATAACCTGTCTCGCTATATTACATGGGTTTAACATTGCATGACGGCTCTCACTGAGCCACGGACATGTCCGTTGCTTAGTTTGGGGCTGTCTCGCTCTGCTACACACATTTAACATGGCGGAACAGGTTGAACAGCTCAGCAACGGTGACATCGGGCTCTCCGTCGCTGTTTAGTATTGCATCGCTATGTTGACTTTGTTTCACATAGCGTGACAGTGTCAACATTGGTAACAGACATCTCGTGCAGTACGAACGCACCGCCGCGGGTGCCGTATGTCTGCGTTTGGGTGGCGGACAGGCATTATGCTGTGCCATTATGTCTGGGAATATATGGTTTCTTTCCATAGATGATATGGCATACTAGCAATGACCCGCGTCTGGGTGTGGGTACTGCTGTATTTACCCATGGCAAGAGCGGCCGTAGGTCAAGTGGTGCCCTAGGCAAAAGGACTCCATGGTGCCCCCACCACATCACCCGCTACCCCCATCCTGGTCTACCTACACCAAATAAATACTGGGAAAGTGACCCTAGTAGAGTGGCGCCCTAGGCGGCTGCCTAGTTGGCCTATGCCTACGGCCGGCTATGTGTGCGGTCCCTCGGGCATCGGCCACGGGAACGCACCACGTCTGCCGTGGGTATATCTAGCATTACACATATCTGGGTGTGGTTTATTGCTATAATGTTCCATGTGTACAGACACGTGTGTTTGGACAACCTACGATAGCTTCTGCTATTGGCATACAATGCTGTGAGTGTTGCCGGTTACCATACATATGCCTTTCTCAGAAGCCGACTTCACACTTCTAAACACTAGTGTGTTCTCCTTTAAGGCCCCTGAGCCAGTGTTAAACATTACTCACACCGCTGAATCACTTACATATGCCTTCTACCAGCACCTACAGGACTGCATGGATCAGGCAATCCCATACAAAACTGAGACTCTTTGTACCAGAGCCAAGCGTCCGGTCTGGTGGACCCCAGCCATACACAAGCTGTACAACAAAAGGAGGAAGCTACTACAGGATAGAGCAGAATCCTTGTAAAGTAAGACACCCTTGCTCATTATATGTGAAGAACTACAAGCTCTCATGAAATCATCCAGGGCAAATTCGACAGCTAAATCACCAAGGACTCGAAAGACAATCATAAGGCCTTCTTTAGCTATGTTAGATACCTGGGAGGACACTCCCAGATATGCTCAGACTGGGTTCAGAATGATGTGAAGATTACTGAACCTACACACATTGCCAACATACTGGCTGAACAGGTTTGGTGCAAACTTCTCCCCCCCCTCACCCCCACATGGAGAGATATCTATACCAGAGGATTGTAGCCCCCAGAACATCTGTAATGCACAGCTGGGAAATGCTCTCTCCAAGGCAGTGAACACAGCATCCATGGGACCAGATGGTGTCCCAGCTGTGTACTCCACGAACTCAATGAGGAATTAAACCCACAGTTAGGACAGCTGTTTAATTTTAGCCTCACCTCGGGATACGTACCCATGTAGTGGCGCAAGGCGACTGTAGTCCCACTTCACAGGGGCGGTGCCTCCACTGACCCTGGTAATTACCGTCCCATTAGCTTGACAAGCCTTATCTGCAAAGCCATGGAGAAGGATCATAATGGAACTCATAGATAAAGACATAGGGGACTTGCATACTTTGGATCCAACCCAGTTTGGCTTGGTCAAAGGCAGATCATACCTTTTAAACTTGGTTGACTTTTTAGGAACAGTCACCAAGGCCATTGATGAGGGTAGAGCAGTCCATACAGCCTACCTCGACCTGGCAAAGGCCTTCAACACAATACCCCCCTCAGGTATCATTGATAAAATAATCAGCTTGTATGTAAACCCATACATCGCAGGTTGGGTTGCAAACTGGCTGAGTGACGGAACCCACACGGTCAGAGTTGCTGGCGCCATGTCAGACTCACAGCCGGTCACAGGTGGGGTCCCACAGGGCTCAGTCCTGGGTCCACTCTTTTTCGGCATCTACATTTCCAATGTACAAGCAAACACAGGGGGGTTATGGCTGACAATGTTTGCAGATGACTGCGAACTGGGTGCCATAGTCGGAAACACATCTGACACAGATATCCTTCAGAAGGGCCTCACAGATATGGATAACTGGTGCCACAGACATGGCCTACAGCTAAATGCCAGGAAATGCATGGTCATACCCTTCGGGAAGAACAAGGTTACCCCTAGCTACCATATAGGTGGCAATCCACTGAGCACAGAGGAAGTTAACAGGGATCTGGGGACCCCAGTTGTCAGTAACCGTTCGTTCGACACACGCATTGCTAAAGTAGTTAGGTAGACCTTCTACATTGCCCACCTGATCATGTAGGGATTCACATCTAGATCAGGGGAGGTCATCGTCCCCCCGTACTCATCACTCATTAGACCTATGATTGAGTACAATGCCCCATTCGGAATGTATCTGACCCGACACCTGCAGCAGCTGGTAAGGCCCCAACAGTTCATTGCCAAACAGATGCAGGGTCTCAGGGATATGTGTTATGCTGCCTGACTGAAAGGACTCCGGCTCTATTTGGTCGCATACCACTTGCTCAGAGGTGACCTGTGCCTGACATACAAGGCCATGTCGAACCCAGATTTGATGACTATGCTTCACCTAAAGAATCTAGATCCCTCAGAACCACAAGGGCAGGTGACTTAAACCTTTACACGGTCATTAATAGAACGTGCTGGAAGGACAGATTCATCACCCAGACACTCACTATGCTGTGGAACTACATCCCAGTACATGTGAGGCAGAGCACCTCGCTGGCCTTGTTCAAGAGGAGTCTTGACCAATGGATGGGAGATTGCAGATATACCGCAGGGATTACTTCAGTGTCACTGCTTGACAGAGGTACAGCAATATAATAGGCAAAGTTTTCTTCAAACTGAAGGGGTGGCAAGGGCAACATAACTATGGGCTAGGCTTATAGATGCCCTTGGGCGGATAGCCTACTATGAACCTATGGACCTATGAACCTATGTTCATAGTTTGTCCCATTCGCACTTGTCTATCCCCTGTCCTCATTAAATGCGTGGATATTTCTGTGGCACATGATTGAACTATGTATTACCTGCAGGTATGATGTGTACAGTGCACATATGTCACGGTTGATTACAGTGTATCTGTGTACCTACCTCTGTGATACTGAGGACTACCACACATGCTTCACAGCATTACATGCATATGTCCATACTATTATTCGTTGGCCTGTGGGGGGTTGTCAGGGCAACGGTTACACGTGTCCCTGTTTGTGCACACATCATGGTGGTCTCTGACCGGCCTACGTTGCTATCGTGGGATGGACGGTGGTGTTGGTGTGTGTTTGGGTTGTGTTTCCACTGCCGATACGTCAGTGGGGGGTGGGGTTGGCACATGTTCCTCTTTGCAGGGGCCCCATCCTGGACATTTGTGTCATGCGTCGACACTTGGCACATGCCATATGTCCTGTGATATTCCCACAGTCGTGTATGCCTTCCTGCATTACTACTGCATGTTACTGACAGTTTGTATCTGGTACGCATGGCTATTATGTTGGATAGCTTAGCCTATTCCCATTATATGACATACCCATTCATCCAGGCATATACCTGTTATTCAATCCTTTGCATTGGCCGTGGGTGTTTGGCCATCCGGCACCACTTTTATCTACATGTGATGTCCCACCTTCACCTTCTGTGCATGTGGCACCCTGTTGGGGTGTCCTGCTTGGTGGGCGGATGTTCCGCCCTATGTGTTGTGTTTGACATGTCTGCATAGCTAATCATCGGTACAGTGGCTGCACATACTGCTTTGTCCAGATGTGTACAGTTATGGACACCGTGGCGTGTGAACGCCTATGGGGTTTCGACAGGTCCATACCACATGCAGGATGTACGCATTCTGCCGACACATTCACATGCAGCCATTTGGATATCAGTACCTGAGGTGGGATGTTGACATGTGGGGTACATATTTGCACGCATGGCACTGCCTAGGACAATACTTCATACTGCATTTGAGGTATACCCACTGTGTGTAGGTGTGCAGCTGCGCAAGACTGCTAGCTGGGTTGGGTGGACGGTCGTACATGGGTGCGGGTTACGTGCTATGACGGGGCTGTTGTGTATTACATTTGCATGCATGGGTTCTGCTGCTGGATATTACGCTTCAGCATACACCGTCCTATATGTATGCGACGGGCACGTTGCTGGGTGTAGTGCATGTTGCTATGCACATGTTTGTCTATGTTTAGGGTATCTGGTTTCCTTCTGGTTGTTATATAGACACGGCTGCCCGGCTGTGTACTCTCACTACTGCTGGTGACCATGCCCATGGGGCTACTTGTGTGTAGGTGCGGCGCGCTGACATGCTGAGGTACACCTTCACTGGGTATGCCCACTGACAGTGCAGTGCGTGACGGACACGGTATTACGCGTATCCTTTGTTCCTTGGACGGGTACAGTTTGGACTTCGTGGGTTACTGTTTGGTTCTCTGTTTTGTGTAAAAGGGTACTATGTTGCATACTCTGCGTACGTTTCATTATCCACGGACACTGGCTGGTGCGGTTACTATTGCAGGCGGCCTGTGACAGTCAGCACTTTAGGTTGCTCCTCGCCTGCCGGCTTGGCCACGCCTACGGGCGCATCGTACTTGAGCTCGCGCACGTGCCCTCTGCACGTGGTTGTGGTTGCGGCATGCACTCATTACTATGCATGTGGCACTGCTACGCTGATTATACACTGCACTGCCGGCGCACGCCTTACACCTGCCTTGCGCCGTGCTTCATGAATCCGGGGGACCGTCTCTGCCTTGACATAATATTAAAAATCCAGAAACTCTCAGCACTGTCACTGTAACTTAGGCTGTGCCATGTTATAGGGACCTACATTCCCTTTTGAGAGGATGAGAAAGAGATTGAGAGCCAAATCAGATCAATACAGCAGTCCGTATAATGGTCATTCCAGGATACAAGAAATTAAAATATGATACAGTAGACTTGGAGCTTATTCAGAAATTAATAGTGATGTGTTAGAGAAAACAACATGGTGCCTCACGACTCGCATGGAGGGGGTGATTTAGAGGCACATGTAGCATGACTGTGCTAGTGGTAAAAATATCACAATGTTTATTGCTTTCAAATGACTGCATAATGACATGCAAATGAGTGTCAATATGCTAATAAGAGACAATGTGCATGTACATGATGAACTTGAATATGACAGCTTGAGTTAGAAATGTATAATGTTTGTAAAATGAGCCATGGAGATAACAGGTGTACCACTCATGCTAATCAGCTCAGCATGTTTTAATGGCCACTTAGGAAGCAATTGTTCATGATTTTTGTCTGCCATTACCTCTGCATTTCAGGAAAGTCCATTAGTAGTCAATGCAAAGACTTTCACAACTGATAAATAGTCATCTACTATCATGTGGACATAAGCATCATAAACAGCTTGTACACATGCACCATCTATACTTGCGTTTAACTTATTCCCACCAGTTCATCTCTTTTGCGTGTGTACCTTTAACTTCCAATAGGTGTGGTTTGAACCTAATGAAGTTATCACCTTATAGTTCTAACAAATACTCATTAACAGAGGTCAAATAGCAATAATATTGTGTTTCCATCATGCATGCTTCAAGATAAAATATTCTAACACCTTATAAGTAGCATGGTTTTGGAATTATAAATGCAAATATGAACAAGCAATATATGACAACAAGAGATGCAGTAGGAGGCAATTGCAGAAACGCCTGAAGGCACGCTCACCTGTAATGAGTTATGGATCCATATGCTGTCTACTAGTGGACCTGAAGGTTTGTATAGCATTAACCATTCTTGCTACAAGAACTTTCAGTGATTGGGGATTTACTGGGAGAGTTGCGGCATCTACCTCACAAATCTTACAGCAGCTCTTAAACATGATACTGAAGCATGTGGAAGAGTATATTTTTCTCTATAGACAGGAGAGGAGAGAACCACAACAATGCAGGTAATGTATGATGTAACCCATTTCTCTAAGGCCGTGGCAACTTCTGATTGTACCCACATTATTATCAAGGCCCCACCTGCTGTACATGGCATATGGTATAGCAAGCAAAGGGCTTCCTCTCCTTCAAGTGCCTGGTGACATAAATTGCACAGGGTGTTATATATAATCAGTCTGTGCATCATGCAAGCAATTTGCATGATTCCCACATGTGGCATACATTCAACCTATACTCGCAGTTTGTCTTGTCACCTACTTGGTAGATGCATATAAGTCCATTGAAGACTTTAAGTGCAACTGTTCCTGAATCACACCAATAATAGTATGCATTTCCAGCTGTGTTTATAAGTTCAGGGGCTGGTATGGCTCAGAACAAGCACTCTGATGAGTTATGTTCTGCACAGCTGTGCAGCCTGGAATTTACACTAGAACTTGCATCTTGCTAATGGCCTTGGTGATTTGACTACCCATCTGCTGTTGTAGCCATGTATCAGATATGTAGGTCATATATGATGTTAATGCCTGTGGTGTGGAGTCTGGCTGTGCAGCTCTCCCTATCTCAGTCTAATAACCACATGTATCATGTTGCCCTAGATGGGTATCTCTCTACTGTACTGCCTGTCCACGTGTGTCATGTTGTATCCACAGCATGTGGTACTCTGCCCTAGCTATCATTTTCATTCCTGCACTTGACTAGGTTATTGGACATGGTCTAAGCAGAATATGACTCAGAAAGTTCTCTCATGTGGTGTAGTAGAGACCATAAAATCTTTTTCCACCTGCTGCACATACAGCATAGAGAGTTCCTGCTGGCAGACTATGAAGGTCCCTTTTCTGAAGAATTGGCCTGGCATGTGCTTGCCAGGGCAGTGAGTGATGCCATCTGCTCAGGCAAGCCATACCATCATAAATATAATATCTATGCAGGCAGCGTCCAAGCCTTCTTTACCAATTCAAAGTAGAGGTTAGGGAGAAACAGCCTCCTTATTACAAGAGTTCTGTTTTTGGTGAATCACTGCACAGTAGGCCTGAAATGTGGAGCTGTAAATGCTTTTTGCTATCAATGGTGTTGTGCTATACTCATCAATGTGCTACTTCTGGTTTATAGTGTAGGAAAAAACTGAGGCTAACAGGACAGCCTGCTAGAGGAGGCAGACAAACTGTTCTGGCAGCAAGACAGATGTACAGTATCACTGCTGTTACTATATTTGTGCTTAACCAATTTTTGCTTACTACAACACTGAGCATTTATTCTATGTTAATGTTTCCCCATTGCCTGGTTGTTCAATGGCTTTCCAGATTGCTAGCTTTTAATCTATCTTTTGATGTGACACTCTGCTAAACTGTGTTAGTTATTCCTGCATTTGCCATGGTGTGTGCAACAACTGCACCTAACTTATTTACCACAGCAGCAAGTTTTACTATTATTTTAAGAAATTAGACATTGATTTATTGTTTTTTTAGCTCAGCATATTGGTTTCCATCTGCACACCATGCTACTGTCCTGCAAACTGATTCCTGTCAGATAGTTGAATGGCTACAATGATGAATAGCTAAACATAGAGCCAAGAATATCAGCTCAAGTCAGTCTGCAGCCCCACACTCCCTGCTAATAATATATACAAACTCCGAGATCACACCACAGCAGGGAAAGGGCCAATTTTATGATACCCACTATACTGCGTTCCCACAGAATGCAGTTTCCATTCAGCTCTCTGTGTCAGTATTATGGTCCTCGATATTCTCAGCTCAATGTTTAGCCATTCAACATTGTCACCATTGAATGATCTGACAGGGACCCCCTATAAACATACATCGCAACTGTCTAGAATTTTGCTGAATGCCCAGATATATGCCTTATATGTCTGTTTATTATAAACACTTGGTTTTATGGTAAATCAGTAAAGATTGAAATCACTAAATAATGACACACATTTGAGTTTCAGACTTGTTATCCTACAGAAAATGCACGCTAATGCAAGCAATATTATTCTAGCAACCTTCTAACTTTATAAGATCGATATTAAATCTATGTCCCTGATTTTGTTCCTTTGTTTACCCCCCCATTATTTTTGATTTTGTCCCTTTCTAGATTACAGCGTTTATGAGTCATTGCTCAGAATTTTCTGACTAAGAGGTTGAACGGTATGGAAACAAACTGCCACTTAGACTGCATTCACACTACCTTGTGTTATCCACTGCTGTATAACAGTTGTTCCCAACCCACAGCTTCACATTGCTGTGTTGACTGATGTTTCTCCTTCCAGAGCATGTCTCCATGAACTGTATGATATCACAATGACCATCAAATGTGTATGTCCTGTTCTGCCCCTTTTTTCATTCTACTTTTAATTCTGTTGTTTCATTGTTTTGTTTTTCTCTATTTATTTTCATTTCATCAGCAGGACTGGCCATGAAGCAGGCGGGTCTATATTATAACACTGAAATCTACAAAGATCGAATGTTATAATATTGAACCCTAAACACCGTAATCCGCAAACATCGAACAGTCAGAATAGTGATTTTTTTCCCAGGGAAAAAAAATTGCTATTCCGAGAAACATACACACAACACAAACACACAAAAAACAGCAATCCACACACATACACTTAAAATCCTACACCTAAACCTAAACTAAACTTTACATACACTACTAGCTATCCACTTACCTTAACCCGACCCTAACCCTAAGGTCCGTCACTATCGCACACTCACCTCACCCGCGCCGTAACCCTAACTCACCTAACCTGCCCCATAACCCTAACCTACACACAACCGCACACTAACCTGACCTGTGCCCTAACCCTAACTCACCTAACCCACCCCCTATCCCTAACCTACACACAATCACACACTTACCTGACCCGCACCCTAACACTAACGTCCACACAACAGCACACTTACCTGACCCGCTCCCTAACCCTAACCTACACACAATCGCACACTTACCTGAACCTGACCCATAATGCTCCAACATATTGAATGCTGGAAACAGTGAAGCCACAGCAACGGCCCACCAAATTCTTTCTCTGAGAAATAATTTGGTGTCCTGCACCTTCGCTGTTTTCAGCATTCGACAAAACTGGTTCGATATTATAACATTCAAACTTTATAAAATTTGATGTTATAATATAGGCCTGAAGCAGGTAGCAGTGAGACAGTGGCCACCATGCTCTGTACTGGCCACTACACATACCTTTGGGTCCCTAATAGTCCCTGGGCCTGTCATTCTAGTGGTCTCCATTGCTGCTTTTCTGATGGGTGGCATAAGCTCCTCAGAGAGTGGTGCAGTGGGACCCTTATGTGCCACACAGCATGAGGTTTGGCAGCTGATGAGGACCAAGTTGGACCAGTGGTTTGATGACTGAACTGGAACCCTGAAGTTCCTCCTCATGTGGCTGGTAAAATCATATAGCTACCTAGTCACTGATTGTAAGGCAAGTAACAGTCTAAAATGGTTTATCAGCTTGTCCTTACTCAACCCCAGTACCCCATCATGGTACTCTCCTTCCTTCCTCCTGTGTCACTCCCCTTCCCACATTTGCAGTCTAGTCCTCCCCATTACCAGCTGTTCATTCTCTATCTCTCTGTGTGTTGTGGTCCTATGTTTTTGTTTCAGTAACTCATCTCAGTCTTTTTTTTTTTTGCCTTACATGTTTGTGGGTATGCCATCTGTATACCCTTCTTCTTAACGACAGCTTTCCTACGTTTCCTCCCTCTTCTGTTCTTCTTTTTGAAAAACAAAAAGAATGTACTTTTCCTAAAAAATAACCTTCTTTCCCCACCTCACTCTTGTCTTTTCTTTCTTTTCCTTTCCATTGTTCTTCTGTGTATTCTTCGGATTGCTCTCTCCCTTTTCTTGCTGTCTTATCACCCCCCCAATTATTTACGTTTATAAAATAAAACTAGTTGTCACTTTGCTGTGTAATCTTTGCATGGGCTTTCATCCGCACCTGTGTTTTAGGTACTAAGCTGCTCAGTGAATTTATTTGTGAACATGCTTAACACTGGGGATAGTACCAATATGCACTTGAGTCAGCTGAGCACTCACAGCGTGGTCCAGTTAGTGGTAACCACCATTTTTATGACTGTACAACTTTATTAAGCAGCAGTGTCTCAGGCATATCTGCTCTATGTCACCATTTATGTGTGCCTAATCCTCATTACATCACCAGTCCTATTTATCACATCACCATGCATCTTCATTCTCTCTGAATTCAGTTTCAGAGACAAGTTTTTCATTAGTTTGATCATAGTTAAACACTGTATGCATTTCTCCTCAGAGAATGCTAATTCTGGAGATATGACAGTTTGTATGTGAAACTTACTAAACACTTTCATCATTTAATCAAAATCAAGTAGCTGAACTAAACTGTCTGAGTTGAATATATGTGTGTGTGTGTGTGTGTGTGTGTGTGTGTGTGTGTGTGTGTGTGTGTGTGTGTGTGTCTGTGTGTATAGTACAAGTACAGTTTATTTCAAAAATAACAGTAAAGGAGTACTGTGTCAGAAAGTGGTTAACAGAACAAACAATTCATTTCATCTTTTACCTACAGAAAATGCCAGTGTTCTACATTGTCAAATGTGGTGTGTCCCTCAGAAAGTGTTTATTAAGGAGGAAGGGATTTGTTTCTAAATGGAGACAAAAATTATACATTTTATAATTATTTTTTTCTTAACATAGTTTACCTAGTCAAGTTTTATGGGTATTTACTAAGTATGCAGTCAAGGAGATCACTGAGGAACCTAGCCAAATTTCTCATTTCCTCCAAAGCACTGTCTGGTTAAGTGAGTTGCTCAGAATCACAGAGTTCTCAGACCAAGGGTGAAGGAATCAAACCACTGTCTACAGGAAACAGCTTTTTAACACCTCATAGTCTTCATCCTCTGCATTAACTGCCAGAACATTCTTCCATTAGAATCTGGCAGACCACAAACATTAATCTGATCTGGCTTACACAAAATAGGTACACATTCATTTTCTTGGAGGAGGCAAATAGACATACCTCTCAACTGTCCCCAATTTGGGTTCAAAATTTTGATATGTCCTTCCTATTTCCTCTTAAAACTGGTGATTTGGGAGAAAAGACAACAGAGTAGGTTTCATAAATAAGGACAATAATTAGAGTTATAAACCTAATTTACTTCAGAACATGTAATTTACATTCTCTTATTCTGTCATCTCCCGTTCTTAATAGTTCTAATATTTAAAAAAGGTGTCTGATTATTTCTGGATCTGTGCCTAATTCTGAGATTAACAAGTGAAAACCAAGTACACACAAATCTAAAGTATACTACAGTGTTGTAACATTAGACCACAAGCAGTATAAAGTGATGTTTTCAATCATATGAATAATTCAGACAAAAAATCTGAGTATTATGAACTGGTACTCAAAAGTTCAAGATGCAGTTGTTGTACTGCCATTGAACCAAGTGGCATAGTCCAATTACAAGGCATAACTGAATATCTAAACATGCTGCCAGGAAAACTATACAATAAAATGTCATATCATTTCAGAGACATAGCCCTGTATAGGTAGTAACAACAAATAGGCTTGCTTAATTATTAGACTGTGTCAGTATATTAAGTTCCATTATATTCATACAGAAAACTTGTAGTACATTTGGTTACTGTAAGGTGGTGGTATATGACAATACATGCCCCACAAAACTGTAGTAAGAGTGCATATTAGTATAATTTCATGAAATGCTTACTAAAAACTGGTTGTTCCTGTGAATTATTGCTCATTTGTTTTTCTTTACTTATCTGTTTATACTTTATTAAGTGGGTAAGTTAGTGAGCATATAGACAGTTTTCAGCCATGAATGGGCCAGAAAGCCAATAAGGTAAATACATTACATATAGAAGCTTATACTACCATCCAACAAGCCAAACAACCAAGAAACAAACCAACCAACTAACCAACCTGCCAACTTATTTTTGGTTCTGGAAGGAAATCAGATTGCCCAGAGGGGATAAAAAATACAAACAAGTGAAAAGCATGAAATTTCACTGAGCAAAATTCAGGACTGAATCAAGGACCATGGAGCTACAAAGCAGAAATGTTATTACTGAGCTACAATGTAGCCAGCTGATATCAAATGCAGACTTGCACAGGCATTTCACTGAGGCCATTTGCTAAGAGACATGATAGTAGCTTAATGTAACAGGTGGGTAACAAACTTCTCTTTATGGAGAGGAATGCAATACATGATCTCCAGGCCAGAAATCTACAAGGATTCACACCCAGAAAAAACTGTCAATCAAACCTGAGCGAGAGAGAGAGAGAGAGAGAGAGAGAGAGACAGAGAGAGTTTGTTTGTGTCTTTCGGCTTTTCCCGGTTAGGGGTCGCCACAGCGGAACTCCGGTCCACTAATGATTGGCAGTAGTGTTTTACATGCTGGCTTGCCGGGCCTAACACACAACCTTCAATGAATGCAGGCCCATTCACGCCTGTTGCCACACAGAAGACGCTCTAACTGAGAATCGAATGGGCAACGTCTAACTGTGAGGCGATGAACAAATATTTAACTTTTTTCCAAGGGTCAAATGCTCACACCCACCAAACCTATATATACCGACTCCAAGATTGCGATACATCCAAGAAAAGGGAATATTTCAGGAAATGGCCTTATCAGACTTATTCAGCACTATGGGACTCACTAAAGCAGGTTCTGACATACCAAACAGTTAGCAACACAAAAGGATTACAACATAAACTGAGAAGGCCCCATCTACACCTTTGTAGTCTGGAAGGAAAATGGTGGGTATGCTGAAATGGAAGGAATCAAGAGTATCTAAATCTTTTGTTATGATAAGTATATAATTTTCATATCTAGGATGATCCATTCTATCCTCTTCAAACTTATACGACAAACTTACAAGCATCTCCCCCTGCATAGTGTCATGAAGGTGTTTCACACATGATAGTAGCCAAAAATATAACCTAAACCTTGAGATTACATCAAGTTCTGCCACAAAGGAGGACCTAGACTTTGAGATCACACCAAGTTTGTAGTATTCTACAAAAGTATGTGGAGAATCCTATGTCACAGCTGAAAAAATAGCATGCAAGGATGCTTTTTGAAAAATGCTAAAAATGTTGTCACTACCACTCTACAGATTGTGCAGTAAGCATACATGTCAAAAATTTACTTTATTTTGTATAACAAAATTTAATACACTCTGAAAGCAGCCTGGATAGGGTAATGATAGAGACTTTTGAGCTCACTTTATTAGCACCATAATAGACAAACAACTGAAGATATTTTTTGACTGACTTTTTTATTGTCTGTGTACATCTGAGCAATGTAAAACATACTCTCATCTGTTGGATTAATTCATGTAAAAGACAGGAAGCTTAATTGCCTAGGTAAAATTAAATCACAGATCACTTTAGGTTTAACAAATAAAATGTGTTGGCAGTACCATTCATCTTTGGAAAAAACTAGGTAGGGAAGATCAATGCAGACAATATGAACTCTGAAAGTCTTCTGGCTAAGGTTATAGCCATAAGAAAAGTAGTTTTCCAAATAAAACTTAGAGCTGCTCTAAAATCAGGCTGAAGAAAGTACTGGATCATTGAAAGGGGGTCTGATCAGAAAAGTAACCTTCAAGTACAACTTGCATGCTTTTAAGAAGCCTAGTAAAGAATTACAGAATCCCCAAGGGGAAAAAATGGAAATAGCTAAAAGGTAAACTTTAACTGAGGAATACCTGAGCTCCGTGTCAAATATTTGACAAAGCTAGTCTAGAATAGCTTGGCAGCAGGGGGATCTAAACAGAACTTTAATTTTTTTGGAAGTAGCCCATACTTCACAATGTGGTAATTTACTATAATAGTTTTTCTAATATTGGTTCTCTGGCAAGAGGTTAGGATTTGGTGACCCAAGGCAGGTGTACAGTATCCATGGTCATTAATGAAAGTGGTGATATCATGTGGCTGTTTGAATGGAGAGGAGATCTAGGTGAGGCTTGCTGGAGGGGGTGAGTCAGCCAAGTTCTGAAGGTCATCAGAACCAGAGAATTATCCAAAAGATAACACCAACGCACAAAAACTGTATATTTAAAGGTCAAACAGAACTATAAGAATGACTTTGGACTTATTCTGTACCATTTTCTGAAGGAATCTCAGCATAAGGGGAAAGATGCAAAAGTGTAGAAAAAAAACTGGAGGCCATTTCTGGATGACAGCATTCATGGGTCATTGCCCCAGAGGGTGAATGGAGTTTGGACTTTTTCCCATCATTTTCTGAAAGGAACAGCGTGTAAGAGGAAAGAGGCAAAAGTGCAGAGTAAACCTGGAGACCATTTTTGGATGGGGACATTCTTAGGCCATTGACCCAGACTGAGTATGACGGAATAGAGCTTCATCCACTTTGGACTGGTTATGGATGAACACAGGTCATAACAAGGTTTCATCACTTAAGGAACAGCTTCAGCTACTGACTAACTAAGGGACCACTTGTCTGGCATAAGCAAACAAAGGCCAAACCTTGATTCCAGTAAGTTGGCATTCCCAAAGATATTGGTAGAATTGGTAGATGTTAGTAAGCAATCTGTAGGGAAAGCTAAACAAACCCATTCCCATACACTTACTGACTATCAGCACAAGGCATAAGAATGTGTGTGTGTGTGTGTGTGTGTGTGTGTGTGTGTGTGTGTGTGTGTGTGTGTGTGTCTCTTTTGGCTTTTCCCGGTTAGGGGTCACCACAGCAGAAATCCAGTCCGCTAATGATTGGTAGTGGATTTTTATGTACCGGGTTACCAGCCCTGACACACAACCTTCAACGAAGGCACGCCCCATTCACATATGCCTCCACACAGAAGACCCTCTAGCTGAGAATCGAACGGGACAACGTCTTGCTATGAGGCGACAACTCTACCACAGCACCACCACCGCAGTAAGGCATAAGAATGAGTAACAGTTTTAAATTCTGTTTAAACTCTGAGACTCAAAAATTCATGTCATGATACAGCAAGACTGAATGTGCAGTAATGGGGAGTTAGTTATATTGTAATGGAGAGTTAGTTGGATTGTAATGGGGAGTTAGTTATATTGGAATGGGGTGTTAGTTATAGTAAGTCCAAAATCAATGCATCTCAAAGTATTCTCTTGTTTCCAAGGTATGTCAGTCTTGGAGTTGATACATAAATATCTAGGGCTACAAATGGTGGAGTTGATAACATGAGTCTGTACCAAATTGTCCCAATCCCTGGGCAGCCATAGGATCCTGTCTGGTTTCTCAGGACTAGATACCATTGCTTCTGTATTTTTATGCCTTTCTAATGATAGCAGATATTATCTTATCCACAGAAGGTATTACCCAGGAGGTAAAGGGTGAGATCAGAACACATGTTGCAATATATTTTCCAGGTTTGGGTGAGTCTGTAAGCCATCATGCTCTTTTAACACCAACTCCAAGATCCCTAGAAATATCCAGCCATCCTAGAAGAACATGGGGGAATCACTTGCCTTCTCATCATCTGTGTCTGACATGGTAGACTGTAGAGGAGAGTTAGGCTACTTTTTCTTGCATGTGTGCTTCAGTCATTTCCTTGGTAGGGATGGTTTCATGGAGGATGAAGGTGTGTAAGACAAGATAAACCTGTGCTGTCAGTCTCTTTAATGACAACTCAGTCAGCTAGACCTATGCTGTCAATCTCTTTAGTGAGAGCTTGGTCCCCTGTCCCTGAATTAGGAAGATCGAAAAGCCAGTGCAGCAGATAAGAGGGGTCCCATGGTGAAGATTTTGCAGTAACAAGTGCTGGAAAGAGACCCATGCACGGAAGGATGCAGCAGCTGTGCTAGGGCTGGTGTTCTAAACCCTCTTCAGTTCCAAGTACATCAGCATCAGTGGAGAAGTAGCAACCTCAATCAGTGTCAAAAGTGGCACAGAGGCAATATGCATTAGGCAGCTGACCCCCACCAACACAGAAAGTTCTGTTAGTGTCAAGGTTATCACCAAGTCCCTTGGGACCAAAGGCTCAAATGCTGAGAAAACCAAGGACTGAAAACAGCACTAGAGGTGTTGGTGCTGACTTCATCCTTGACCCCATGAGTAACTCTAAGGCTAAGGGCTGAAATGGAACTTGAAGCTAATGTGTTACACTGAGTGTTGACACAGTCAGTACCAAAGACACATTTGATGTACAGCTGAATCTTCATCCACAGTCAGACTTGACATCCCTACCATTGTTAGCTCTGGCACCTGCAGATTGTGTCCCCACCACGTCAGGATCAGGAAAGACACAGAAGCTAATGAAGATGTCAAAGAGAAGTAGGTAAAGGCAAGGAGTCCCTAGTCTCCATGGGAACAAAAGGGAAGAAACAAGACCTATCTCTACCTCAGCCTGTAGTACAGTCTTCATCATTTTCCCATAGTGAATTTCTACAGTCACAGGATAACTATGGATGAAACAGTGCTGGTGGAATGGCAGAGCTTAACTGATACAGGTCTAGAGAAGTCTAACCAATCCAACTCAGTTTCATAAGAAAGGGAGGGACTGTCTTCATTTGCAGGTATGGCATCTGGTAGCAGTTACCACTAATTCAAGAATACTGGAACCATTGGTGGAAGTTATCCCAACAGAATTCTTACAAAAAACAAAAGGCGGCAGCTAGAGAACCACTTAGGAAAGCTGGAAAGATCTTTGAAGATGCCAGAGGAGGATAACTAAAGCCTTGATGAAAATTCAAAATTGATGCTAAAGAAAAACTTGAACCCTGATTAAGCATTTGAGTAAAAAAAATGTGGAATAGTTGGAGTCAGCTTGTCCTTAAGATGATAAGTTGAATCAAGGTCCCATGTGCTTGCAATGTCAGTTATAATAATAATAATAATAATATAATTAAGTAATATAATGCTGCTGTCATTAATTAATACTGACAGACCTGAACAGAAATCTTCCTCAAAACTCCACTTAATTTCTTTACCCCAAAAGACCTTAGGTTGATGTTTTGTTCATAATTTAACTTGCAAATATGTAATAATTAATAACATCCACAGTTTGCTTTCCATAACAAGCTAATACAACCAGCCTTCTTTTTTATTCACTATACTATTTGCATTTGTTAAAACAATCTTTAAGTTAACTCCTTCCCTTTTTAACACTTTTCCTTTGTAATTTTATTTTTCACTCCGCTATTCCCACTTATATCCCCTTCTTTTTCCTTCTTATTCTTGTGTTTAATTGTAGAATCTATTTTGTATCTCAACATTACGAACAACATTCTCATTTTTTTCATTATTAACTAACTGATCATTGCTTTCACCATGAATATCCATTAAATCATCTTATCTGCATTTTTTTACTTCAGCATTTTTTTTCCATTCCCCATATCATAACTTTTCATACTCTTACTTTGACAATTGAACACAAAAAGATTTTTTTCTTCAGAAATCCTACATTCCGTTTTACACATACTCATCCCATGTCCAATTTCTTCACATTGTTCAAGTTTTTTTTTTTTTTTGGACTTAAACTAATCAAACTCTCAATAGTGGGATATTAAGAAGGGGAAGATAAAAATGTAGAGTTGTTCATCCTTTCATTTGTCAAAGCAGTAGGACAATTAGGCAAGTCCTCAGGGATTCTGGAGTGGGCCCCCTCAAAGAAGGACTTTGGAATCCCTGATTTTGAAGAGCAGATCTGCCCCAGGGCAGTATTCCTTCTGACCCTTCCCCATTCCCACAAAGGTTTCTGTAAGAAAGTTGTTCAAAAGCTTGCTACAGGCTTTTTGTTAAACCATAGTTCTGTTCAGTGTTCTGGCTATAACAGAATATATTCTGCAGAGTGAAGAGCTTGATAATAAAAGTAGCAGGTGCTTACATTTTTTGCAGCTTTTCTTTCATCCACTTTCAAAACACACACCTGTGGCAATGCTGGGCCTAGACACACTGGCTACTGTGTCTGCTGAGTTATGTAGAAATCTCAAAGATAGGGTAGATATGTTTACCACAATTGCCACTTCGGATAGTTACAAATACTCTACCACAGGTGCAATGTCAGACACTCTCAGTGATCATCTCCCAGTCATTATGGCCAGGCATTTTACACATCCAGTTAAACAGCATATTTATAAAATGACACATAACCTTTCCAAGTTTAATCCAGAAATGTTCATTACTACATTATCATCTATTAACTGGGACTTCTAAAAATCCTCCCCTTAGATGACGCTGTAATTGAATTCAATACAACTTTTTTTAAATATCCTAAATATCCTAAATAGCCTCTTACGTCCTAGAAGGAAGAGAATGAAAACAAATAATGCAGTAGAATGGTAATGCAGGATAGAGGAAAAAGCATAGAAAGAATGGCAAAAATATGAAACACCTCAATATCTTGAAAACTTCAGAATGCTCTGCAATTTACTAAAAAGCGAATAAATGAAGAAAAAAAACATATTATAATAATTTTCAGAATAATACTAAACACAACCTTAAAAAAAATTGGATGTCCATTAAAGATATTTTACCCCGATCAAAAATTCAGCCCAAATTCATCTCCCAAAAACTTACCACTCAAATCTGCAGTACAGTTCAACTCTTATTTTATCAATAGTATGCCATTTCTAACTAAGAATTCCTCAGTCAACTAATCCCAACCTTGCCCAACAGCCACATATCACCACATCCACTTTCACCTTCAAACCTGTGCCCTCATCATATATGAAATTAGTCTTAAACAAACTTAAGCTGTTATCTTCTTCAACTAATGTCCTTCTAAGTCAGTACTTACAAATATCAACCAGTAGCATTACATCGCCTGTCTCAATCCTTATAAATAGGTCAATCAAGGAATCCCACATTCCTTCTCTCTGTAAAAAATCACACATTATCCCTCCACACGAAGGAGGAAATTCAATAGACATTAATAACTTTTGACCTATAGTAATCTTATTTCCCCTCACCAAAATACTCGAAAAATGCATTTAAAACAGTTGCTAGATTATTTCATGCATGTAGAACTCTTACCCCCAATGCAACATGGCTTCTGTCATTCAGTAGTACTAGGACTGCCCTTCTAACCTATATAGATACAGTCAATAAAGCTAGAGAAAATGGCAAACTAGTCTCTTCCTTATTTCTTTACTGGTCTAAAGCCTTTGACAGTTTGTCACAGCAAATGCTTACTTCAAATATTCTCACTAGATCTCTCTAAGCACACCCTTCTGTGATTCAAAAGCTACCTGTTGAATAGGTATCAGTCAGTAAAATGGCACTCCATGCTCTCTCCTTACCTCCCAGTTGCCACTGGTATAACACAATGCTCTATCCTTGGTCCCCTCCTCTTTATCATTTTCACCAACACCCTCTGTACTTCCACACAGCAGGCCACCTTAGTACAATACATAGATGATTCCACTCTCATTTGCAAATCTGACAACATTGTACACCCCAAATTTACCCAGGAAGCTTTAACAGCCACTGAAACATGGCTTTGTAACTCACAACTCATGCTCAACCCAAAAAAGGCCAAACTACTACTTTTCCCCCCAAATTTCTGTTTCATGAAAAAACAAAATCTAAAGTCCTCTCTCTTGATAATACAACCACTGATGTTACTTCCCATAGCAAACTATTAGGGGTGATAGTGGCTGATAATCTTATATTCGACCTGCATATACAAAATTACATATGTAAAACTCATCAAAAACTAGGGATGCTTTACAGAGCCAAAAACTTTCTCTTTGACACAACTAAAACTACACTTGCCACTACTTATCTCCTTCCCACTCTTATATGGTGCTTCCATCCTTACTAACCTCCAGGCTTCACAAAATTTAAAACTTGAACAATGCTATAACAAGGTTGCTATTTTGCAGCACATGCCCCTTTCAGAACCCACCACTGGTTAGCACTGAAAAATATAAATTGGTTAGAACTACCCCATCAACTAACATATACACAACTTCTTATCACTTACAAAATTATCCAGCATCCATCTGCTTGTTTAGCACTAAAAACATTTTACACAGCTATGTTCCCAGTTGGTCATTGCAATCCAGTGACCAAAAATTCCTGTCTACAAACCTATAAAATCTGCTGGGCATTGTCTGTACTCGTACAAGGTTGCTAATGTCTGGAACTCCTTACCTGAATCCATCAAGTCTTTACCCTCCCATCTTTCAAAACCACTCTAAAAGGCTCCCTAGCTAAAATCTGGCTCTGTTCTTGCTTAAATCCAGGATAAACTATATCCCTAAAATGAACAAGTATATTTTCATTCCTTATACCTCCTTACTCTTCCTTCTTCACTTACTTCCTTACTGTTTTCTAATTATTTTCCCTGAGTTTCTCTCTAAATAAACTATAAGCCTGTTTTTAGCAATTCATATTGCAATTCCTATTTGTATTAGACTAACGTACCTTTAATTTATCTACAAACTGTCTAAAATTTATCTAAATATTAAATAATTGTCATGTACCTTATAGTGATTTTTATCCAGTCATTTTACATTATGTTAATTTGTTATCATTATTTAAACTGCAGATGTTTTTATTTTTGAAGATTGTAAAATTATTGCTCTTAAAATGTTTTGTAATAATTTGGAGCTTTTCTCCCCAGGCCTCCACTGAAAATGGGCTTCTAACCAGTCAGACTCTCCCGGTAATAAAATGTCAATAAATTAATTAATTAATTAATGTCTCAGAGCCAGTGTGGCATCCTTTTCAGTGCTCCTGGAGAGTGATTGTCTAAGTCATACTGAATTCTGGTCATGTGTGTCAAGTACTTCAAGGCATGTATAGGAAATATTCCTACCACATACATGCCTTTCATATTATGGTTTAATGCTCTGGGCTTTTTGTCAAGGGGAATGGACTGCTGTACACTCATTCAAGAGTTTCCTTAGGGCAACTGGCACCACAAGATCAGTCATGGAAGCTTTATTCTAACATTCCAAGTCTTTGAAAGTTTACAGTATCTTGTTAGGTCTCCTTCAAATAGGCATCACCATGATAGGCTCTCATCAAGCCCACTGCATGACAACAGAGACCATGTTATCAGCAGGAGGACAATCCAGGAAGTAGGAGGTATAGAGATAGCCTTCTGCAGTATACTTTCTTTAAGGCCGATGGGGTTAACATGCAATGTCTCTCTCTGTTGGATTAATTCCAAGAGCTCCCACAAATTGAGGTCAACAGGTGGGATACATAGAAAAGACTCATCTTTGTCTAATGCAGTATCTGGGGTTGGAGATTCCGTAGAGTAGTCTAGATGCTTCCTTTTGTATTTTCTCTTACTGGGAACACTCCAGCATGCCTCAACTGGATGTGACTAAGAAAATGAGATACAGAAACAGATACTATCAACCTTTTCCTGCAATTTCTTTACACCCCTCTGCCCCTCAACGATAAAGATGATACGGCAAGGGTATCCATTTGGGTGGGCATCATGGGATAGAAAAGATAACAGTACCAATACTACTAACCTTTCACACCTGTTAGTGATTGACACTGAGGGTCTCAGCACTGAGCAACTCTGTAGACAAGATGACTTTGGCACCAAAGAGATTGGTAAATTCAAATAAAATGTCAGCACTGTAGAGCATGAAAATACATATTTTATTGCAGGTACACAATCACAAATATGAGAAAAGACTGGTTTCATGGAGTTTAACCCAGCCTGGTCAGTTTATCAAGAACTACCATGCTGGATAAACCTTAAGTACTAAGCAAAATTGTATGATCAGTGCTTAAAAGTGCAAGGCACTTAAAATGCAATTTAAAATAATCCTTTTACAGACATGCAAGAAATTCAACATGCATATAAGATGAAAATTGATATAACACAAAGTTAATTTAAATTAGAACATAACTGTGTCAGTCATAAAAATATGTAGTGTAAAACATATAATTTTAAACCAATATGTGGGTGTGGGGGAGACATTGCCTTAGTTAATATTATCCACAGATATTCGTTATAGTTTTAGTTCTCATATATTTTTTCTGTATTTATTTTAAATATGTGTATACACCTATGAATCACAATAAAATAACATTTGATAGATGGATATTCCAGAGAATGTTTATGACAGAATTTTAAAAAATTAATTTCGCAAGTATGCAGGAAAACATACATAAACATGAGCAAAAACTTTTCAGTAGCTGTGATGTCCTTACTCTGGGCCAGTAATTAACCAGCCTCAACCCTCACCCCCGACACTGGAAAAGGATGTTTACTTGGAATACAAATAAATGCACTTAGTATTTACAGATGCAGACCTCTCTGCATCAGGCACAATTTCCCCTTAAGAGCAAATAGGAAACACACTCAGCCAGGGGTCTGGGTTTCTCTCTCTCTCTCTGTCTCTCCCCAGGTACTCAATGCTCCCCACTGGCACAGGGTAGTATAAAACCTCAGCTGAGTGCCCAAGCCAAGTCCTCCAGCATCCTCTCTATAAAACCAGTGCTTCGTGTTCCTGCTCCATGTAGCTGACACACACACACACTCTGAGATTTGATTTGTGCACACACACACATACACATACACGCGCACACACACACACACACACACACACACACACACACACACACACACACACACACGCACACACACAAATACACATGGGAATGGCCGGCACAGATTACCCACTCTACCAGCTCTTCCCAGACTATAAGGTATATACACTGCCACCAGTCAGTTACTATAAGGCTCTTAAAAGGATACTCAATTATGCTGAGTGAAATTAATATAATTACAAATGGTAATGCTGACTAAACAGCAAATATTTTTTTTCTAAAAGGACCATCCACAATGTTTAAATATATTTTATAATAAATAATGAAAGGACATGAAACAACTAAATATCTATTTACAGTGAACATCAGAGTTTCAATCACAGGAGATATTAAAAAAAATAACAGAGCTGGAAAGATTTGCACAGCTAACAATACTTAACTATTCTTACTATTTCTAAAGAGTACTAGTCCCTGTTCACTTACTAGTACAAGGCAAGATGAAGTGGGTGAGTGGTCTTTATCCTTTGTCAGGTTCAAGAACAGACTGCTGAGTCTGACTGAGAGAGTTCTCTCTGTAATATCTAAATATTATTTCAGAGGAAAATTATGAAATGACATCACATGCATCTGGTCATCTGACTTCTGGTTCCCATGCAACCCCTATTGCTAGAAGCTGTCAGGATTTAGCACCTATGTGTTACCATACACTCAGACAAAGCTTTTCTCATATCTGCTGCAGCTCCTGGAAGTCATAAAATAATTTCAGACCTCTACATTCCCAGAGTAGCAATTAGCTCTCTGCTAGAGACAATAAAGAAGGCTTCATAATACTTGGTTTCCCAGACATTATGACTCTGGCTGCAACCAGAACTGTAAGATACAATCTTTATGTTCTAATTTAATTTCAGATGTTTTTCTTTTTTTCAAAGTTTGATGCAGGTGGATTGTGATTAACTTCTTCTCTTCCAGTAGCCTCTGTTAAAACATATACATTTAATTCAGTTACAATAATACATGCATATTTCTTTTATTTCCAATAGTGTACACTGTTGATACATTTTAACACAAGAAACTTTACAAATACATTTTTAAACACAAGCATCTGTACAAATCAGTTTGATTCACAAATGACATATAATTCTTTAGTAAATTCCAGCTAGCTGTGTTGGCATGTGTTAGAAATCCAGTGCCTTACATTTCCTGGCATAGCTGGCACCTCCTATCATCACAGTAGCATTCAAAAAAATTCACAATGGAACACAAATGTGGCAGTCATAAAAATCATACTATTTTAAAACATGTCATTTAAGCCAGGGGAGAAACATAGTTTTAGTTAACAGCATCCATGTATGTTTCTTGTAGCTTAAGTTCTCATGTAATTTTCCCTTATTTGTTTTAAATGTGTATGTAAAATAACCTTTAATGCCTATAAAATTAAATTTAGCTGATAAATGTTTCAGCGTATGTTTGTATAATGCATAGGTATGTTTATGGCATCTGATGTCACTCAATGATCTCTTATCCTAACTTTAAAAGGTCAGGAGGTTTGACCTATATAGAAGGCTCCACAAAGGCAGAACGCCAGATATATTACCCATTTAATGTTGCATGTTATAGATGTTTTGATGTCACAACATCAGTGGGTGTTAGATGCGAAATTTTTAACTTTCATTTCAAAAGGGCAGTTACTACAATCTCCACAAAGAGATGACCCTTTTGATTGGTTGTTAGCCAAACTGGTATTCTCACAATGCTTAAATCTCTTGTGTTTCCCTAGAAATCCTGAAAGGCTTTTGTCTCCATTTGTCTGGGAGAAAACAGTAAAAAAAACTGTCCTGTTTAAAATAATCCAGTGGGACTGTACAGTATATATTGTGTATTAGTGCATAGATAGTCACCAACCTACAGTCATTCTGTTTTCTCATGGAAATACATTCATTGTTGTGTACTAAACAATATCTAGCCATAATGTTTGCCTCTTATTTAGTTTGTTTTAAATGAGTATTAGAATAACCTCTATGTCTGAATCCATGATAAAAGTCTTTGCTGGATTGTTCCTACAAACTTTCTGCAGATCAAATATGTTTAATACCTCATAAGTTGTGATTTTGGGATGTTATTGCAGCAAGCCAGTACGTAAAAATCTACTGCCAATTATTAGCGGACCGGAGTTCCACTGTGGCCACCCCTAACCAGGAAAAGCCAAAAGAAACAAACAAACAATTGATAATATATCAATGTAGCAACTGCTAGAATACAATAAGGCATAACATGAGATGGGTTTGCAAAAGATAGAAGTGACCATAGTGTCATTTATAATCCTGGTCACATTTACTTCAAAGAAATATATTGTAAAACCTTCTGCAGTAATGTAAATTCTGTACCAAACGTGTGGTTACTTAGGTACTATACAAAACTAAAAATATCTTCCTTGGGACCTTCCCATTTGAGTAAATCATCATCAAGGTAATGTCTTCACATATTCATGAATTTTAAAAACTAGTTGTTCATGTTGTAAATATGTGTATATTCAAAATAACCCATGAATATGTTGGAATACAGTGGAGCAAAGAAAGCTCTCATTGTTGTACCCATAAGCTGCAAAAATAGTTTTGTTTGAGGTAAAAAAAAATTCAGCCAAAGCAAACTCAGCCATCTGTAAAAAAGGTCCCTATATTCAAAAGAATATAAGTCCACTGTTTCAAGCTAAAACTTAAATGCCTCCAGATCTAATTCATAGGAGATGTTTTATATAAAAATTTAGCATCTAGGGTACAAAGATACCCCTACTGGAACAACAATATCATTCATGTGTTTAAAAATGTTCAAAGTATCTTTGAGCCTAGCTCTAATATGCTTAAGCAAAGGTCCTGTTGTTGTTTCTGAGGGGGTTATCTTTCTACTTTGGATGTTAAATCGTATATATGAACATCCCCCATGAATTAGGTCTGCAAGTCATTGTTTTTGAGGGGGTTTTGTTTCTACCCTGGATGTTAAATCTTATATATGAACATCCCCCGTGAATTAGGTCTGCAAGTCATGTAGTCAATGGTCATGGCAGGATCTAGAAGTAAGGTGACCAAGCACATGCTGACCATACACAGACTGCACTGACCACTGCTGCTCCTGCTGTGGTACATACTTTCTTTTCCCGGTTAGGGGGTCAGCACAGTGGATCACCTGTCTGCTTATGACTGGCATTGGAGTTTTACGGTGTCAAGTTGCCAGCACGGCGCCCAACCTTCCACGGAAGGCAGACACACATGCACTCATGCCTAGGGCCAATTTAGAGTATCCAATCCACCTACAGCATGTCTTTGGGATGTAGAAGGAAACTGGAGCACCAGGAGGAAACCCACATGACCACAGGGAGGACATGCAGACTCCAAAGAGAAGCCCCTCTGGCCGAGGATTGAACTGGAGAACCTCTTGCTGTGAGGTGGCAATGCTAACCACTGCACAACTGCGGCTGCCTCAAATCAAAAAGTAAATAATAAATGTTAATAAAGTTAAGTAAAAGTCATGCAACCTGAAGATGATCACAAAAGATACCATGACCAGGTTTAGGACTACCTCCATTAAATCCTTTAGGAATCATGTCAGGAATAGCAAACACCAAAATGTATAACCCAGTGCTGGGATTATTTTCTAGTGCATTAGCTGTAGCAACAGTTTGATTTTATTCAACATGGCATGCATACCACAGTGTTGGCTTTAGAAGCATATTACAACACCTTGCCTGATGTGTCAAGGCAGTGGACATATCTTTTCATATGTCCAAAAACACTCTGTGACACTTCATGATTCTAAAAGGGCAGTATTATATGCTACCTCTGCCAGTGTCAGAATGTTGCAAATATAGGCCATCATCCACATGTCCAAAGCATAGCTGGTATTGCTGTAACATAGCAACATCACACCATTATATGTCAGCTGTCCCCCTGCTTGAATGGTAAGAGTGTCTATTCACCTATGTGTCCTGCCTACTTATGCACTTACCCACTAGATGGCCTTGTGGGAAGCCCTCCATTAACTATTAGCATAGGTCAGAATGTGCCATACAAGTTAAATATGGAAACTGCCTGGGTGGCACATGGCTACATTAAATATAATCCCCTTAGCATAAAACAACACATGGCAACTAAAGCTTTGGAATTCCTCAGATCCAATGGATGGCATTGTGTGAGCAATCTGTAGCTCCTAGGACTTCAGGGAACTGGGCTATGTCATAGAATGGCTGCAAAGTACTGGTTGCCCTTTAATGGGGAACCAGCCATGCTCCTCCACATGTGGCTATACAATGTCAGTAGAAATGATGTAGGTTACATAAGGCTGATGCCTGTGATATCCCTAACATGTTCACATGGGGTTTCCGAGAAGTCCCTGGATGGTTAAATCTACATTTACCTTTGGGTCCATTGGGATGGGCAATACATGCATTCCTTTTGGTTCTATCTGTGGGTGACACAGCTTGTCTAGGTCATGTATAGTCTTTCTGTCCTCATAGCAATGATCCACTATCTGCTGATCTGTGAAGTAATGGTATATATGGCACAAATGGTACCTTCTGTGTTGGTGCAAATGACCACAGTGTATGACAGGGGCGCTGGCTCTGATAGTGGACACTAATTTATTTTGTTTTGCAGCAGCAGCTGCTACTATTAGCATTTTTAGCTCTGAGTATATATAAAAATACCTGGAGTTCAGAATGCATTTGTGCCACTGTGCATTTTACCTGTAGTACAAGGTTCTGTATCATTCTACCATCTTTGACTACATCATTGGCCATCATTCTATCATCTTTGACTTCATCATTGGCCTAATCTATGTGAGCGAACTGCATAAAGTCCTCATTTATAAATCATGACTCAGTCATCTGCATGCTCTGCTTACTGTGCTATTTCTTTACTTGTGCAACCATGCTGTATTCCTGAATCACCAACTCCACATGTTGCCTCAACCTGCATTAATTTGCACTTTGTATTGTGTTAAATGTCAATAAATCCTGCTGGTAAGTGTGTAAACCTTCAAATTATGAATGAAAAAAAATATATCAGACATAATGAACGTATTTCAGTATCATACAGTAGATTGTAATGAAATTAATTTTCAGTTTAAAAACTAGAAGAATGACCTACAAAGGTATAAATATGGTGGGACCATATACAGTTGCTCTCAAACCATTTACATTACATTTACTCATTGCAGAGAGAATTTTGCATGTTACAGACTTACCTGTATGTGCCATAGAATATTAAATACCAAGTCATTTGGGTTTTATGAATAATACAAATAAAACTGCAGAAATATAGTTTTCCATGAACTGAAGGTACCTGAGGAGTATAGTTTGACTTTGCTAAACAATTGAAACTACTGAATTTCAGATATATGATTTTGTTTTTACCATTTTAGAAGATTCTTTGCCATGACAGACTGATGATGCTTGATAAACAACTAGTTTCTGTTATATCCTGGAGGGCACACATGACAGTCTCTGAATAAATTGCCCAAGAGCTATGCATGCTAAGTAAATAGATTGCTACTAATGGCATTTTTGCAGTGTGGAAATATTTCAGTTGATGGGTTGTGCTAAACTGCTTTTCAACAAAATCACTGTATGTTAATATTTCTACAATATATATTCCGAAAATAATAAATACTTCAAAAGGAAGATCTTGAATTTAAACGTATTGTTAATTTTGAGGTATAAGATGATTTCAAGAGATCTTTCGCAATGTGTACTTATTTCATTTTTCCTGCATGACTACTTGATAAAGCTGGTGGTTTAGTCTATTTAATTACTATACAGAAAAAAATATCAGAATGCAAAAACAGATAAGCATTTTATATAAATATATAAAATAAGCTGCAAGAATAGGCATGTAGAAATGGGGAAGGAAATAAATGATGACTCAGCTGGACTACTTACAAATGATTATAGGGTTATGATGAAGGTGCTTGTCTGGGTACAATGCCATTGGCTTCCTAGTCTACTTATCTATACATAACAAAATATAAGGGGTACTGTATAGACTGAATGTTCAGAATAACATATTACAGTAATGGTATTCTTACATAAGTTAATTTGTTTTTCTAATCATAGTTTTCTATTGTTAGTTTAATTAATTATTTTTTTCGATTTGCTAGTTATTTTGTTCCTATTATAGCTAATTATTTTTAATTAGATTATGTGTGTTTCGCTTTTGGGCTAGTACAGTGAAAATAACTTGTCACAAAAACTGTCACAATATTGAACTGGGCCAGATGGGTATTAACATCCATGCCAATTTTCTTGAAACCAAAAACTCTTGCTACAGAAAACAAATGCCAACTTCTCATTCAGTCAGATTAAAAAAAAAAACTCAAGCTTATGGTAGTGATAAAACAGGAAGATATCACTGTTAGAAAGTGCCATAATTATAAAGTCAACAAAATTGTGATATACATCACGATGTTCAGTTTGAATAAGAAGTGACCAGTTCCTACTGTAAATGCTTACTTGAAAGCTCTACAGAATGGAACAGCACAAACAGGTTGTCACTTCTCATCTGTTTTGGCACAGAGAAACACAAATAATGTCATGCAATGACGTTTGAAACTACATGAATAAGCCAACAAAAACAGTTTGAACTGCATAGAAATAATAGTATTGGATCCTTCTTGGTGGTTGTCACTTGATGCGGTGAGTCCACCTCCAGACAGTGCGGTTATCACCTGCCCTTTCAGATGTTTGCTTCAAATGTCACTGACTTAAATTGTTTATGTTCAAAGAAAAGCATTTGCTGAGGATGCAATATCAACACTACTGCACATGCAAATAAGTAATTGTACAGTTGTTCTGGTTCACATGTGACTAAACTGAAAGAAGGAGTTATTTTTTGAATGCATTATATATTATATTTACAGTCCTGCATATAAATCATTTTCCTTAATGAGTGTGCTGTTCTTTATCACACAATGAGCTTTGCTCCAGAATCAGAAATCTTCCAGCTTTTTAGAATTTTTTTTTTTTAAAGTCAACTTCCATAGTACCTCTGCCTATTTGGATCTACTTGAGTCTATCAAGATACATCCAAACTCCATGGTTTTGGGCAACTTTAACTACCTATCCATTGACTAGGCAAATTATTCATGCTCTAACTCACTTGCCCAAAGGTTCCTCGACTTTGTTAACTCCAATGCCCTGGACCAGCTGGCTGAAACCCCCACAAGGGGTGACAACATCCTGGATCTGGTGCTTACCAATATGGGGAACCACTCTAGCACCCCCACTGTGGGGGTCTTCTCTAGTGAGATGTGATCACAAATCAGTCGCATTTTAAGTAACTATTACATCTAATCTCCCCCCCCCCCCACTCCAGCAGCACCAAAACTAAAAAAAAAACTTATCCAAAGCAGATTATAACCTCTTACAGGATGGTATAAATAGCTTTACAGTACTTCCCCCCTCAGATGGAACTGGTGATTATGCCAAGTTCTACACCATTGCTTTATACAAACAGCTGCATAACTGCATTTATTCAGCCTTACCTGACAGGACCAAAACAAGCTCCTCAAGGAAGAGCAAACCTGCTGGGTGGATAACTGTCATTAACAGGCTTTACAGTAAGAGAAAGAAACTGCTGTCTAAAGAGTAAGATGGAGCAAGCCTTAAACTGGAAACACTCCCTCCTCAGCTTAAACAGGCAAATAAGACTTCTTGTGAAGTCCTCCAAAGCAAACTATGAATCCAAATAAGCTTCCTCAACTAGGGACAACCATAAGGCATTCTTTAGTTACATCCATAACCTAAAAGGAAAGGCCTAAATTTGTGCCAAAGTCATAGTTAATGATACCACATGTACTGAGCTGTGGACATAGCTAACCTGTTAGCCAAAAGGTTCTGTGAAAACTTCACTCCCCTGTCCACACCGCATGTACTCCATGACATCCCTACCACCTGTCCTCTACCTTGTAGCTCTAAAGAGCAGGTCATAAATGTCCTCTCTAAGGCCAAAAGCACAGTATCTATGGGACCTGATAACATCCCAGGTTGCATCCTACATGGGCTGAAACAGGAACTAGCAGTAACACTGGGTACTCTTTTCAGTCATAGTAAAAACTCAGCTTTGTCCCAGCTGAATGGAAAACTGTCACTATTATCCCCTTGCACAAAATTGGTGCTTTTACTGACCCTAGGAACTATAGACCTATTAGTCTAAGTAGCCTTATCTGCAAGGTCATGGAGCGAATCATCATAGACCTTATCAACAAATATATAGGTAATCTCCAAACACTTGAACCTACTCAGTATGGATTTGTCAAAGGGAGATCATGCCTGTTAAATGTGGTGGACTTCTTTGAGACAGTCACCAAGGTCCTGGATGAGGGGAAAATCTGTGCACACAGCCTACCTAGACTTAGCTAAGGCTTTTGACACTATCCCCCACTCAGACATCATTGACAAACTCACCCAGCTAGATATCAACCCTTATATCATTAGATGGGTCACTACCTGGCTCACTGATAGAACCCATATTGCCCAAATAGGGGAATCCATCTCCAACAGCAAACCTGTAACCATTAGTGTTCCACAAGGATCTCTCCTGGGACCTCTACTGTTTGGAATCAATTTCTCCAAAGTACAAGCTAAAACTAAAGGTCTGTGGCTGACAAAGTTTGCTGATGACTGCAAACTGGGAGTGGTCATAGAATCTCCAAATAATGTCAGCATCCTGCAAGAGGGTCTTACACATACAAATGATTGGTGCCAGAGTCATGGCCTTAAACTCAATGCAAAAAAATGTGTTATCATCCTTTTTGGTAAGTGCAATCTTCCTGCTAGCTACCACATCAATAACAGCACCCTAAGTACGCACTCAGTAGTGAGAGACCTAGGCACACAGGTTGAGAGCAACTTTATCTTTGATCACCATGTCTTCCCAGTGTTAAGAGCAACATTCTATATTGCTCATCTCATAAGTAAGGGCACTGCATCCAGGAAAAAAAAAGAAGTTCTAACCTCTTTCTATTCATCCCTCATCAGGCCAATAATTGAGTACAATGCCCTTTTGGTATGTATGCTATGTTTGTGCTAACTACCACAGCAATAAAAACATCCTAAGTACACACTCATTGGTGAGAGACCTGGGCACTCAGGTTGAACGCAGCCTTACCTTTGAACACCATGTCTCCACAGTGGTAAGAAGGGCTTTCTATATTGCTCATCTCATAAGTAAGGACACTGTATCGAGAAAAAAAGAAGTTATAACCCCCCTGCACTCTTCCCTCAATAGGGCAAAAATTGAGTACTACACCCTTTTGGTATGTACCTTTCCAGGCACCAGCAGCAATTTGAGAGACCACAAAGGCTCCTCACAAGGAAAATTCAAGGTCTTCAGCATCTGTCTTATGTGGATCATCTGAAATCACTGTCACTTTATTCCGTTTCTTACAGGCTACTCAGAGGCAACCTATGCCTTGCATATTAGGCAATCGTTGACCCTGCTTTATTGGAAATGCTGCATATCCACAAATCAAATGGTACACGGTTTACTCACTTTAAAGACTTTAAACATGTGACAACAGAACCTGCTGGAGGGACAGAGGTTTCTCCCAGAGGTTACCATACCTTTGGAATGGACTCCCACTTAATGTCAAACAGAGTACCTCATTGGCCCTCTTCAAACGCAATCTGGATGACTGGATGGGTAACTGTATATTCACCCCGGGGGTTCCACCTGTGTCCCTCTTGGACAGGGGTAATTGGTGCTGATTGTGGAAATAAGGGTAGAACTTGGTTAGGCTTGTAAAGGCCCAAGGATCATTAGCCTAGTAATTTCTTATGATCCTATGTTCCTATGAACTTCTTCTGCAAGCAACGTTTTTGCCATGTTAGGTCCACAGCTGGAACAGTCTACCTTCATACACCAGAACTTCCATAAATCTTCTCATCTTCAAGTTTCCACATAAACTGTTTCTCAGCACCAGAATCAGCTTACATGCTAAGACTTACTTATCCATATTACTATGTTCCTATACTACTCTCCTATCTTTCCATTCTTATTAACATATTAGCAATACCAGGCAAGCAATCACAAGGACCCTAACATGCCTAGCCATATATATTGTTAAGTAGACAAACTTAAAAGTCCATGCCTTCACTAGAGTCCCTGTCATTCAGTTATGCCATATTTTTAGCATTCAGTTACCTGCTCTAATTCACTCATTATTTACATGATTTAATTATCATATAACTTACTATTGCTTCTTCTAATATTTTTATCTACCCCCTCTTCTTATTAAATTTGCCATCTTTGGCCACATCCAAATATGTACAGGTTTATAATTTTTCTTTTAGTATTTGCTATGTAAATAATTATAATTCATCAGCAATTTGATTAAAATAATATAATATTCTTTGTCAGTATATTACACATATACTAGGTGTTTAACAATTTACTTTGGTCAACAACAGAATGACATATGTATTTTGATCAACCATTAGTAAAGTGCTATATGGTTTGACAACAAAAGTGTGTATTACCAGTCTTTATTATTGACTTGCACACATGAAGCATGCAGTGTGCATGACAGCTGGGGTTTGGAAAATTTTCCATTTCCTTAATATAATGCATTCTTAGATATTCTATCTATCTATCTATCTATCTATCTATCTATCTATCTATCTATCTATCTATCTATCTATCTATCTATCCCTACGTATGAGTTGGTCAAATCGTGCAATCATCATACAGAAAAAAGCCAGAGCAGCTGATCAAAAATCAGCTAATTACACATTGCCAGCATCTAGTTGACCCTTTTCTGTATATTGTAACATGGACTGGTCACTGCAGGTGACATTTCTCAACAACTTATAGAATCTCCAGAAATCTCAAGCTCTTCCTCTCCTCTCACAATAGACCAGTGGGGTATTTCTCCAGAACAAATTAGGCTGGTGTAATTAACAAAGAAAGGAACTAAAATACTCTGATTTAGATATATGCAATCAAAAGGGTTTACTATTGAAATGTCGAACGGCACTACATCGACTGTACTATAGTCGAACACGGAAGTTCGAAAATAGTAATGTCGACATCAAAAAATCAATCTAGGAATGGTTTTAACATGGGTCGAGGTAGGTGTTCAGTATTATTCAGAACTACAAACATCTCCTCTACCTCGACCCATGTTAAAACACAGTCCTAGATTGTTTTTTTGTCGTCGACATTACTATTTTCGAACTTCCATGTTCGACTATAGTACAGTCGATGTAGTGCTGTTCGACATTTCAATAGTAAACCAATCAAAAGATACTATCCTTTGATGTCTGCAACTATATGCCAGAGCACACCGACCTTGCACAGAACAATATATCAACTTCTGGCTATCCTCCAGCTTGATACAGAGATGACAATTTCAGTGAGAGGAAAGTTGGCAGGTATATTACGGTGTACAGACAATTATCAACAGTTCTATCATCATGATAAGTACATAACTTTGGTATCTGAATTGATGCATAACGTTGGTATCTGAATTGATGCAGTCTGTACACTGTAATGCTTAGAGTGAAACCCAGAAGAAGAGCTTGGATGGTCTCTGGATAAAAGGACTCATCGAATGGTAGTAATAAATGAAGCTCTTGATGTGGATATAACATCAAGCTTATAATGTTTTTTTTTTTCCAGCTTCTAATGTTTAACAAATATATGTAGCGTAACCATGCTGCTCTTGCACTAAACTCATCTACGGATAAATTCTTGAATAAGGTTAATGACTTCACTATAAATCCTGTAAAATGAGCTTTTGGTATGACTTGTGAAAATCTCTGCCTGGTTGTGTAGTACAATGAAATGGAATTGGAAAGCCACCTGAGCAATGTTACTTTTGTCACCTTATTTCCCAGTCAGTTGGGACCAAAGGGCTCAGATCACTGTTGACTGTGTCTTATGTAAATGATGTGGCCTAAGTATAAACAAAACTATCGATGAACATCAAACAAAACTATCGATGGACATCAAAGTAATGCAATTTGTATTCTCCTGTTTGCAGGAATATTTGGTGTTTCATTTAAGTTAAGATCTGAAGCTATTTTGGGCATAAAGGTTACATTAGTTCTGAGTACTACTCTATCTTTGAAGAAAATATTACAAGGGTCCTTCAAGTAACAACTGTGAAGACTGGAGACTGTCTTAATTGTAATAACAGTAACTAAAAGTAGAGTTTTCCATGGAAGGAATTTAAGGTCTGCCTTTGCTGGTGGTTCAAAGAGGGCTGAAACTGTTTTTTTTTTTTTTCCAATTCAAAATTCAGGTCTCATGGAAATGCTGGGTCTCTTTATGGGGTGTCTTATTAAAAAACAAAAGTGCCTCTTTATAAGGCTTTGCATAGTCATTAGGAGGCCACAAATGAATGATTAGGACTCTGATAGTAAGTGAATATAGCTGCCAGGTGAACAGTTACCACTGAAGAGGTAGAACTCATATCAGATAGTCCAGATAAGATGAGGGAGGCTATGGTGTCTGGTGCTGCGAGTGCATCCAGCCCTTCCTGAGTTACACACAATGCATATTTGTGACAGTTATTTTTATATATTTTTCTAGGCAAATGTTTCTTGGATGCTCTTAATAACTGGATTACATTGGAGGGTATGCTGGGTCACTGACCATTATTGAAAGTGGAAAAAACATACAGTTAATTTTGGAAACAGCTTTCCAGGTGAGGCTTGCCTGATGGGAAAGATTTCAACAGTAACTTGTCTGGGATGAAACAGGGCTATGAGAAGGATTGTAGCTTTACACAACCTGTTTTATTTTTGAATGAAGGGCATTGCAGGGAAGCCATAAAGAGACCCTCAAGACCAAGGACTGATGAAATCATCTCTGGTAGTGTGATCCTGTGGCGGGATGAGGTGAAACAATTTGATGCATTTGATGATACAGGATAAAGTCAATAGATTTGGTTTTAGAGGGTAAGGCAAAAAGATTATAGCAAGACTTCTACCAGCAGCAGAAAGTATCTTCCCTGTAGACATGCTTAGAGACCACAGGCAAGCAATTAGAAGAATCTACTCAGTTTTTCTGAGACAGTATTAGCTTGACTATGGATGAGAACTGCCACTAGAATGGTGATATAGTGACTGCCCATTCCTAAAACCTCACTGGCTCCTGACAGAAAGGTTAGGATTTTGCTCCTCCTTGGTTGTTGGCATACCACACTACAACTTCAAACAAAAAAAGCCAGCACCAAAGTGTTGTAGCATAAATTATTTAATAATTACATAGCATCTAAAGGTCCCTGGCTCACTCTCAGGTTTCGGCAATGCTATGTAATGATTAAATCATTTATGCTACAGCACTCTAGTGCTGGCTTTTTTGTTTGAACTTGGACTCTTTTGGCCATTTGCACCTGCCATACTTGCAAGGGTTTCTGTCTTCATAACACACTACAGCCATGCTGTCAAAGTGTTTGACTATCACACTTCAGATAAGGTTTCCCTGAAAGGCTTGCAATGCTAGGAGAACTGCTCTCATCTTATGAATACTGATATAAAGCCAAGCCTCTCACTGTGTTTATGCCCTGGACCATCTGTCTTGGTCAATGTCCCCACCACTCCATGGCAGACAAATCCTTGCAGACCATGATAGTTGGAAGTGGAGGATGAAAAAAATGTTCTGACAGCAGAATCTACAGAATCTATGTTTGAAGCTACGTCTGCTGATGATCGAAACATAATTTGGAAATGTAAATTTTCTGAGACACTATTACAATGCTGTGACCATTGTACTGTTAATGTCTACTGAAGAACTCTCATATGATAGCTGGTGAGGCATAAGATGTATAAGGTTGCTGCAAAATTCTAAGGCTGGTTTAATTTCTCCAAGTCTTTTGGGTTTCTAATACCATGACGGGAATGGACCCCATTCCTAAGTCAAAGTATGACTAAAGTTCATGAAATTAGTATTGTTTCAGTCTTTGACGTTAGCTAAAATTGTTTTTCGCAGCACTCACAAAATGTCCAGAATTGACTCCTTGTCCGATTCAAGTAGAGTTACATGTATTGGTAGCTTATCTAAATAAGACTGTATTTTTTTTTTTTATGAAACCCATTGCTCCTACTACTATAGGAACTGTCTGGGTATCCTTCTTTCACATCACCCTCATTTCTGCTGAAAATCCTAGTATTTTATAAGTTTGTGTCTCTGTGTACAAAAGAGATTGTTATCACTGGGTGTAGCAATTTCATTGATCAATGCTACCTTTGTCTTCTTTTCAAGGACTACCATATCTGGTTTTCTTGCATCTATTTTTTGAACTGTTGGTAATGGGTGATCCCCTATGTTATAAACTTTATCATTATCGAAAATGCTTTCTGGCTTAGTTTGAACGCTTCTCAACTGCTTGTAATGTTTACACAATCCCCAATGCAACGGCCTTGACAGAATATTATGGCTTTTGGTATACAGGCCCTCTGTCATTAGTGTAGCATACCCAGCAAAAACATGATGAACCTAAATTTGTCTGTTTCTTCCAAAGTCAATGTGTATGTAGGCAAACATCCTGGGCCACCAGTATTAACCTTTCATTTTTTGCTTTAAAATCACCTCTCCTTAACCATTCCTATGTTGCATTCTGATTGGCATGAGGACTTTTCCATACTTTTAACTATATTTATTTTCCACAATTCTTGTCTTTGCCTTATATTCTTTCTTTTATTTTTGGTACATTTAGTTGCTTCCTGATTTATGTGTACTTCTAATTTGATTTCAGTAAGTTCCCGCTTGACACTGATAAGCTTCTGCTAAACTAAACATGGAAGTCATCTTAGACTCGTTCTCCTCATGTTTTAAAACTTTCAGTATGTTTGGATCTGGTGAGGTTAGCAGATATGTATACAGTCCTACAATTGCAGATCTATATATGTGATCAGTTTTGAAGAGGCCCATACCTCCTTCAGAAGGTGGACTATATAATGTTGGTAGGCGCTAATTTTTTTATATCATTTGATAAGTGTGAAGCTTTTTTCTTGTTTTCCTGTCCAAATGATCCAATATCTTTTCAGGCCAGTCAATCACATCAACACTCAAAGAACAGGAAGAGCAAATTGATTTATAGCATTGACTTTGCTCCTAGATGTCAGGGCTGTTTTCAGTATTAATCTTATATACCTGCAAGTACTCCTTTATACATGAATGCAGGATGCTGTCAAATGCTTTTTTGTAATCTAGCCCTGCCATAATTAGATTCTTCCCCTTTTTACAATTCTCCATTATGACTTTATTTAACAAAAAAAATTATCCTTTGCTGCATATGACTTTCTTTTGTTACCGTTTTGCTCTATTGCCATGATTGAATTTTTTCTAAATGACTATAAACTCTGTTGGTATCAGTTCCAGTATATAGTAAACACATCATCGGAAGGCAAATAATTGGTCTACAGTTTTTAGGAGAGCTTGCAGGTTTCTCTTAATGAGGACTATTGTTTTTTTCCTGTTGTTAACCAGGTTGGTGTCTTTTCGGGATGGGCATATAGGTAGTTCTTACTCTGGGCTAAATTTTCATGCAAATATGTTAATACCTTTAGCCAGAAGTTAGGTACTGCAAATGGATATGGGGTTCACCATTTAGGATATTTCTTACATTAAGGCGCTGTAGGTAATCATTACTGCAGAAGGAGTATCAATGTCTCATGTACTGGTGATATCACCAGTAAAAGAGACAGGATATCACCAGTACAATAGACAGGATGTCACCAGTACAGGAGTCTCTAAGTCTCTTTTGCTGGTGATGTCCTGTCTACTGGGAGACTTGCAACTGTTAATCTGATGTCCAGGTGGAAACCAATTAATGTCAATGACAAAGGTGGCACCAGCTGCAAATTTTGTAGGTTGACTGATGTTCCTAACAACACACCTAACTGGACAAAATAGTCCCTTGCCTTCTTGAGATCAAATACACACACACTGGTTTAATATGGTAATGACCTTGCTCTGCATTCATAGGTTCATAGGTAGGTACTAGGCTATTGGCCCTAGGGCCTATATAAGCCTAGCCAAAAGGTACCCTGGCTTTCGCCACCCAAGAAAATTATTTTCCTGTGCCACTGTCGAGCAGAGCCACAGAAGTGATCCCCGGGGTGAATTTCCCATCTCCCATCCAATCATCAAGATTTTTCTTGAAGAGTGCTAATGAGGAGCTTTGTTTGATATAGATAGGTAGTTTGTTCCAGAATATGGGAAGTCTCTGGGACAGGAATCTATCCCTCCAGCATGTTCTGTTTATTGTGGTGACAATGTTTAGGTCCCTAGAGCGTGTAGCTCATAGGGATTGGGATTTCTTTAAGTGGAGCATGTCTAGAAGCTCTGGGTTTGACATACATTTGTGTGTTAGGCAGAGATCACCTCTGAGTAGGCAATATGTGACGGAGTAAAGCTGCAGTTTTTTGAGACGGTCTGCGTAGGGCATCTGTTTGAGGCCAGTAATCCTCTTTGTGAGGTATTTCTGTGGCCTTTCCAGTTGTTGTAGATGTCTTGTGAGGTACATACCAAAAGGGGCATTGTACTCTATAATGGGTCTAATGAGTGACGAGTAGAGGGGAACAATGACCTCTTTTTTCCTGGATGAGAAACCTTTTGTGATGAGGTGTGCCACATAGAAGGATTTCCTGACTACTGTGGTGATGTGATTATCAAAGGAGAGACTACTGTCTACCTGTGTCCCAAGGTCTCTTATCACACTTTCAGTGTTAAGTAGACTACCACCTATGTGGTAGTTCATGGGTACAGAGTTTTTACCAAAAGGGATGACAATGCACTTTTTGGCATTGAGCTTGAGGCCATGGCTTTGACACCAGGCATCTGTCTCAGTGAGGCCCTTTTGTAGGATGTCCACATCTTTTGGAGTTTTGATTATGGCTCCTAGTTTGCAGTCATCTGCGAACTTCATTAGCAAAAGACCTTCTGTGTTGGCCTGTACTTCAGAGAAGTAGATACCAAACAGGAGAGGACCCAGGACTGTATCCTGTGGTACTCCACTTGTCACTGGTCTAAAGTTGGATTTGGAGTCTGCTATTTTCACAGTGTGGGTTCTGTCAGTGAGCCAGTTGGCAACCCTTGTGACATAGGGATTTATACCTAGTTTAGTGAGTTTATCTATAATTCCAGAGTGGGGGATGGTGTCGAAAGCCTTGGCGAGATCTAGATAGGCTGTGTGAACCACCTTACCCTCATCTGCGGCTTTGGTGACTGCTTCAAAGAAGTCTATCAGGTTTAGGAGAAATTATCTGCCTTTTACAAACCCGAACGGGGTGGGGTCCTGAGTTTGCAGATTACCAATGTCATTGTTTATAAGTTCCATGATGATACATTCCATAGCCTTGCAGACCAGGCTCATTAAGCTAATGGGGCAGTAGTTTTTGGGGTCTGTGGTGGCTCCCCCTTTGTGGAGTGGCATAACTGTCACTGTGCGCCATTCAGTGGGCACATAGCCTGAGGTGAGGCTATGATTTGGGATGCCAGTTCGTTCTGTAGTTCATGTAGAACACAGCCTGGGATGTTGTCAGGTCCCATGGATGCTGTGTTCTTGGCTTTGTATAGTGTGTTTTTTACCTGTGCAGCCATGATTACAGGAACTTTGCATTCTTCTGGTATAGAGATGGGCCCTTTAGGGGATGACAGGAGGGTAAAGTTAGTACTGAACCTATCTGCCAGGATGTTGGCAATATCAGTTGGTTCTGTATATTTAGTGCCATTGTGCTGTAACTCAGAGCAGATGAGTGTTGCCACTGAGATTCTTGACATAGCTATAGAATGCTTTGTGGTTGTCTTCAGAGTCAGTGGTGATTTTGTTTTCATAACTAGCTTTCGAGGATTTTATGAGGGATCTCAGCTTCTTACTGAGGCTGACCAGGGAGTTTCTCCAATCATGGGATTTTACTCTTTTTTGCAACAGTTTCTTTCTTCTGTTGTAGCATTTGTTTATGGCAGGGGACCACCAGATTGGCTTCCTTTTTTTGGAGGATAGCATCTTGGTTCTGTTAGGGATTGCACGATCCATGCACTCATGTAAGTGCTTATAAAGTGCATTTGTGTAGGATTCAGCAGTCATACCTCTATTGTCCGTCAGCATGGGTGTTGTGAAGTTTGCCACTTCTGTCTTAAGAAGCGTGAAGTTGGCTTTGGAGAAATTTTTTACTGTGGTTTTCCTAATGGGGGGTGGGGGAGGGATGTGGATGTCGAGGATGATTAGCTTGTGGTCGGATCTGACCAACGAGGAATTGACCTCTGGTGTGGAGCACCGGTTGCCCATGTTGGTAATAACCAGGTCTAGGATACTGCTGCCCCTGGTGGGGGTGTGGATAAATTGATCCAAGGCATTGGAATTTATGAATTCCAGAAAACGATGAGCACAAGAGTTGGTACATGAGTAGTTTTCCCGGTAAATGGTAGGGTAGTTGAAATCATCCATTATTAGGGTGTTAGTTTGTACCCTAATATTTTCCAGTGTATCAAGAAATGAGGAGTGGAAATCCTGGGGCATGGTGGGGGATCTGTAGCAAGCTACAATTTGGATTGCGCTCTTGCCCAGACCAGAATTAGTTGCACTTGGATAATCTTGGATGCATTATGCTGAGCAACTAGCCTGGAGGTGTGGATATCCTTAATGAATATGGACACGCCTCCGCCTTTAGTGTTTCGGTCCAGGTTAGGTGGCCGAAAGGTGTGGTATGAATTATAGCCTGGTAATGCAGGGGTACTCTCTGATGCCTTGAACCATTTCTCTGTCATTGCACAGATGTCGATGTTCTCCATTTTAAGGAGTGCCACAAGAGAGTATTTTGAGGTTTAGACTTCTAGCATTGAGTAGCAATTCTTCTTGCCTGTACCTGTTACGGTGGTGAATTTGTCATTTGAACCTTGCCTAAAAAAGGTACTATAGAGGTGGCTAGAGCCTTAGCCAGTATCCGGAATCTCAGGGGTGACAGGTGCAGGCCATCTCTGGCAAAGCATTGTGGTTTGTCGATCATGTCATCCCAGGCAGACAGATACTGGATCCCCTTAGAATGACACCAGAAACTTAGCCAATTGTTGAAGTCAATCATTTTGTCCTTGTACTGTGGTATCATTCTGGGTGATGGCAGGATGCTACTCAGGGTTAGGGTCATACCTGCCTGTGCTACAAGATCGGACAACTCCTCCATGTCCCTTTTCATGTAGTCCAAAGAGGTATGTTGCAGGTCATGCACCCCAACATGGACAATGACAGAGTCATATTTGTACTTGTTGGGGAGTGACCTGAGTGCATCCATTATGTGGCGGATCCTGGCACCTGACAGGCAGCTGACAGTAACTTTCTCCTTGTTTAGCCTGGTGAGTGGAACATCAGTGTGCCTGACTATAGAGTCACCTATGACTAGAGTGTTGGGTATGTTGTTATGCCTTATGGGCTGTGGTTGAGTGGCATACTGAGTTTGTGGGCTGTGTCATTTGGGTTGTGTTGGGGGGTGGAGATTACTTGTGTTTCTGCTTTGGAGGTCCCTGTTGCTTGGGCAAGTTTTTACTGAGAGCCTCCGCGAATGCAGGTGTGTGTGTGTTGTGTTTCTATGTGTGTGTTTTGGTGGTGCAGGTTTTGAGGGACTATGTGCTGAGTGTGGTGTGGTGCGGTGCAAGTGTTTACCTTCTCCTCTTGACTGTCTAGTCCAGTCTTAGGTGAAGAGAGCTTTGCTTCCAGTTTGGCTATATTCCTACATAATAATTGATTTTTTTCTGAAACAGTCAGCTTTGACAGTGGACTACTGTTGCAGTTGTGTAACACAATTACTTTGAGCACAGCATGCCTTTTAAAGGAGCTACGCATTGCTACTTGTAGCTAACTGCCCTTACTCCACTGTAGCAGTGTCATGATGCAGACAGCTGCCTTCCAGCGCATGCATAAGAATGGCCAGTAAACATCAAAGTACTAGGTCCTCCTGTACATGATGTAGCTAAACAGAAGACACTACTGGATACAATTGTGATTCATGTCTATGAGTCACGGTAGTCCCAGGTGATAAACTAAATATAACAAGCACAATACAGGTACTCATTTTTACATTATATTTATGAATGCCAGGAGACATATGCCCACACACAAATAAAGAAGTTAATTTCAAAAAAGAATTAAACAAGTTTTGAATCTGTTTTATCCTGCACTGCTCTTCTCCAACCGTGGTGACAAAGTATATTCACTCTGAATTCACACTGCCATTAAGAAATGGGATCTTTTTTGCAGTACATTAAACTCTTGAATAAGTATTGGAACTTCAAGGTTTATAAACATATTTTTCAGGGTTGTAGAAGCACATTTGACATTACAAAGGGGAAGACCTCCTGCAAAAATATCTGCTGAAACATTAAGTTCTGCAGTTATTCTAATATACCATTACAATCGTGGCAGCCATCTTCAGGTGGGGCAAAATGAAAAGCAAATGCAACAAATAATACAGCAGCCCTGATACAGTATAAAAAGTTTTATTACAGAACCAGCTGTATTATCACAGCAAAGTAAAGTCTAGATTATGACTTAGATGACCGGAGTTTGACTAGAGACTTGTACATCTGCTAGTATTGCCAAGGGGTGAGGAGTGAAGAAGTTGATCTTTTTCACCTTTCTCAGGAAAGAGGCAGAGGGCTGTCTGCAGGTCTATACTACTTGACGAAATGAGCAGCCTTCAAGCACCGTGGCCCATTTAATGTCCAGTGCTAACATTCACTGTGTATACATGAAAGCTAAAAGTCTTACCCACCACAAAAGATGTCACCACTTCTGAAACCCAGCTATGACTCCATTGAGAATCCATAGGCCAGTGGTCTGTCATACAGATGGGAACAAATGAGTCCAGAGAGTGCCATGTAGATGCAGGCTTGATGGGTAAGGCATGGACCCCCCCCCCACATAAATAAATAGATAAACACACAAACAAATACATAAAAATGTATTTTATTATAGGTGAAAAAATATTCCAGGTGCATCCCATCCCAACAGTTTAGCAAAAAACAATTGAAATACAGAGTGTGTGTGTGTGTGTGTGATTACAGTCAGAATTAGTCACCATTTCTTCAGCTTTAAATGTGGATGTTATTAAATTATCACATTCCAGTTCATGACAACCTTCCATTTCTGTTTGTCAGTCTTGCTCAGATATTAAAGCATATATCTATATATAATGTGCATGCATTTGTGTGTGTGTGTGTGTGTGTGTGTGTGTGTGTGTGTGTGTGTGTGTGTGTGTGTGTGTGTGTGGTTATGTGTACAGATAACTTTATATAGCATCATAGATCATAGGAGGTTACTAGGCTATCGACCCAGAGGTCATTTCAATCCTAGCTGTTTCACCTTAATGTAATACTATGGATACTCTAGTCAATACTCAGGATTGTAGTTAGTAATGGCTGCCCATGTCCAGGAGGGTTCTGGGCGCTATCCCCAGTAAGAATTTACAGTGCCCCATCCACTCATCCAGGCTCCTTTTGAACAGTGCCATAGAGGTGCTCTGCTTCACATGAATTGGAAGCCTGTTCCAAAGATGCTGCAGTCGCTGGTAGACAAATATGCCCCTCCAGCACATCCTATTCAAGTCACAGGCCATATTTAGGTCCCTGGAACAGGTAGCTCTAGTCACGTTTGATTTATGGATGTGCAACAAATTCATTAAGTTTGAGTCAGAGATTACTCTGTAAGCCAGGCATAAGTCTCCCCTAAGAAATCTATACAATAGTGAGTATAGTGACAAGGACTTTAGTCTGTCTGTGTAAGGCATGTGATCGAGTCCCTTGATCTTCTTAGTTAGAAACCTCTGAGGTCTCTCCAGTTGCTGCAGGTGCTTTGTATGATACATGCCAAAAGGGGTGTTTTACTCAATTATGGGCCTGATCAGTGGTGAGTATAGAGGAGTTATAACCTCCTTTGCTCTAGAGGTGATGCCTTTGCTAATCAAGTATGCTACATAGAAAGTCTTCCTTACTACAGTAGACACATGGTGGTCAAAGCTAAGGTCACAGTCTACTTGTGATCCCAGATCTCTTACCACTTCGTGGGTACTTAGGGTATTATTATTCATTTGATAGTGTGAAGGGGCATTGTTTTTACTGAAGGGAATAATGATGGATTTCTTTGCATTCAGTTTGAGACCATAACTAAGACATAAGTCACTGCTCTGTGTAAGACCCTCCTAACTATACTAACATCATTTGGGGATTCAATAATTGCACCCTGTTTGCAGTTGTCTACAGACTTGGTCAGCCACAGCCCCTGAACTTCTGAGAAGTATATACCAAACAGTAGTGTGCCCAGCACTCACCCTTTTGGCACCCTGCTGGTGACAGGTCTGCTGGTAGATGTGGAGTCACCCACTTTGATAGTTTGTGACCAGTTTGTGAGCCAGCTGATTGCCCATCTAACAACAAAGGTTTGCATTCAGTTTGCTATGTTTATTGGTAAAGCCTGAGTGTGGGATTGTGTCAGAGACCTTTGCCAAGTCAAGGTATGCTGTGTGCACAGATATGTCCTCATCAATGGCCCTAATCACATTTTTGAAGAAATCCACCAAGTTTAACACGTAGGATCTGCCCTTGACGAAGCTGAATTGCATCAGATCCAGGGTATGGAGTTTGCCTATGTCTTTATTTATGAGGTTCATGATGATATGTTCCAGATGTGGCTGGTCAGACTTATGGATCTATAATTCCCTGGGTCTGTTGCTGAGTCACCTTTGTGGAGGGGAATAACTGTTGCTTTCTCCATTCCACAGGAATAAAGCCTGTGGTTAAGCTGTGATTGAACAGAGTACTTAATGGTGATGCTAGTTCATGTTTTAGTTTGTTTAAAAGACAGCCTTTGATGCCATCTGGTCCACAGAGGCTGTGTGTTTTTTTTTTTTTGCCTTAGACAAGGCTTCAATGACCTGCTCTTTGTATATGTGGGGGGTTGGGGGCAAAGTTTATGATAAGTTTGGAGGGGATAAGTGAGTGAAAATTTTGTCATATTTGTCTGCTACCAGGTTTGCTATCACTGCAGCATCATATTTTGCACATACCCCTCATTAGTCTCCAACTTTGTTATTTAAATGTCTAGAGATAATTATATACCTTGCATAATCACAGCTAATGACCTCACAGCTCCTTACATTCATCAGTTGTAGTGCAGATACCATAATGTGCAGGCCACACTATCAGATAGAACTGAATCCTTTCAACTGAAAGTCTCATCCCTTATGACCTTTCCAAATATTTCAGCCCATCTTTGTCTGAAGATACTGGTCTCATAGCTGCAGTCATTCCCATAGTACATCATGCCAGAAAACAATATAAGTATTTAACAACCACAAACTGAAGATCCACTGTTCCATTACATACGCATGTCCAAAAACTTGCAAGAACTGCTAATGGTGGTGACTGAATTTTTCCAAGTTTTCTGAGTGCAATCCATTACATTTATCCACTCCTAAGCTGCACTCATCATAGATATGTCATTCCAAGAGTGGCTGGGAGCATGACAATGGGTCAAGATGACAAATAACTCTCTCACTACATAGACATTCTAGAAAGGACACCAATCCTCCTGTCTCTGAAATCCTTCCAAGACTGCTTTCCCATGTGAGTCTTCACCAGACTCTCCACCAACATGACAGTGGTCTTGTACTTCACCAAATAAGGGAGAATATGCTGTTACTCACCATACTGGAAAACTATGAGAATCTGAGAATGGGCTATGGCAGATACTTGTTGCTGTCTCACAAATGGTCCATCAATAAATTGGCAATGCAGAAAAAAAATCAGCACTGTAGTAACTTTGTTGTGATCTGTTTGCCACTCTAACCATCAACAAAGCCAGTATATTTGTCAACCTAGTCCCAGGACCAGGGATACCCATAGATATGATCTGAAAGATAAGGTGCCCCCTAGACTCAACTATGCTTTCCCCCTGTTTCCTTTGATGATAAGTTTAATTCAGAAAGCAAAGTGTCATGAATTGAAGGTAATTTGTATAGCTCCTTATTGGTGTCAACGATTATTGTTCTCCTTCCTTTTGCCTCATCTTCTGGAAAAGTCCCTAGCATTGAGACCAACAAAAACACTCCTGACACACCCATTAGAAATGTTACATCTGGCCTTGCACTCCCTCTGACTAGATACCTGGAGTCTGTACTTTGAGTTGTGGTTATTAATCCTTCTTTTTCTGAGTGATCTGTAGAGATCATTGTGATTATGTAAGGTATTGCCAGCTATGCCAGGAGAAGTAGGGCAGTGGATGTGTAACATATGCCAGCACAGCTCACAGGTCACATATGCCAGCTGGAATTTTGTAAAGAATTATATGCCATTTGTATATCAAACTGATTTGTATAGATGCTTGTGTTGAAAATGTATTTGTAATGTTGCTTGTGTTAAAAAAAATGTATCAACAGTGTGTCCTGCTGGACAGAAAAGAAGCATACATTTATATCAGACTGTACTGTTATAAATAGGATACTGGAAGAGAAGAGGTTAATCTCAGTCCAGCTGACTTTGAAAAATAGTATGAAATTAAATTACTTAATTTAGGGCATAAAGATTGTATCTTACAGTTCTGACTGCAGCCAGAGATGAAATCTCTGTGCCAGAGAATGGTTTATTAGTTCCTGTAGGAAGAATGGATGTGTTTATTATTTTATAACTTCCAGAAGCTGCATCAGATCTTAGCAAAGCTCTGTGTGTGTGCATTATTGAGAAATATGTGTGAGAGTCTGGGTCAGTTGCTAGGAAATGGGGGGTTAGCATGGGAACCAGAAATCAGATAACTAGATGTATGTGATGTCATTCTTTAATCCATCACTGAAATTATGTTTTTTAATACTAGATGAGATTGAAGTCTCACAGCACTCTGTTTTTGGAACCTGACAAAGAAGGACCCTCACCTACTTAATTTTGCCTTCCTCTAGTAAGTGACCAGGGAATAGTAATTCTTTAGGTCAGTCAGGAAAATATAGTGAGGTTAGTTAAGTACTGTTTTTCTGTATCTGTGTGAATCTATTCATCAGTGTTATTTTAATAGTTCCTGTGGCGTGAAACTTTGGTGTTTATTGTAAATAGTTATTTAGTATTTTCATGTTATTTTATTATTTACTATTACATATATTGTAACTTTTCATTGTGGCTAGTCCTTTAGAGAATAGTTTAACCTCTGAGAGTACTCTTATCTATTTGGTAACTCTGTGGCCACTCCTGAAAGACTTACCGCACCGGTCAAAACACTACCATTTGTACTAATGTTAATTTCACTCAGTATAATTGGGTACCCTTATAACAGCCTTAGAGTAGCTAGCTTTAGAGTATCTGGTGGTAGTAACTACCTTATACTATGGGCAGAACAGGGCATAGATAGTAAATCTGTGCCAGCCTTTCCCAGGTGTGTGTGTGTGTGTGTGTGTGTGTGTGTGTGTGTGTGTGTGTGTGTGTGTGTGTGTGTGTGTGTGTGTGTGTGTGTGTGTGTGTGTGTGTGTGTGTGTGTGTGTGTGTGTGTGTGTGTGTGTGTGTGTGTGTGTGTGTAAATCAAATCTCAAACAGTGTGTCTGTGTGTCAACTGCTTGGAGCAGGGACAAGAACCACTGATTTCACAGAGAGAGAGTGCTGGAGAACTTGGCTTGGATGCTCGGCTAAGGACTCAACTCTACGTATCAGTGGAGAGTCTTATTGGGGACCTGGAGAGAGAAAGAGAGAGAGAGAGAGAAAAACACAGACCCTGGGCTGGGTATGTCTCCTTGATGCAGAGAGCTACATCTGGAAATACTGTATGTATCTATTTTTATTCCAAGTGAATGTCTCTCTCCAGTGTCGGTAGTGAGATTCAGGCTCCTTGATTACTGGCCCAGAGAGGGGACATCACAATCATAACTGCTCAGAAACTAAATGTGCATAAAATATATAGAGATAAATGAATTAATTTAGTGTCTGTATCACAAAAGAAAGATGGGAGACTTTTGCAGTTCATTTTCCTTCAGCACTTCATTACCTAACACACACTTTCTATTCTAGAATTATTCTTTCCTTAAATTTCACTTGCCTGTGATATTTAACTTTTATGAAGTCCTCAGTTTTAATTCCCTGGCCTTCTTGAAGTTTTGTAAAGCATTTCTAAAGGCACATTTTTGTTGATGCTGCTTATATGAGACCTTCTAACTCTTTGGAACTTAAATTATGTACTGGAAAAGCTTGACCTGGATTCATTTGAACCTGCAGATTTCATTCTTTAAATATTTTTTTAGGGACTCTTTTCTTTGTTGAAATTATTTCTGCCACAACAATTTCAGAGTTGCCTTTTAACTTTCATATGTGGTCTTTAACAAAGTAGGGGTTTCTCTTTGTACTAACCTGTCTGTGCTTACAGTAGCCATTTAGTTAAACCATATCCAATAAGTATATCTGCTAGTAACTTTTCCTTCAGTATTCCATTTCAGGAGAATACCTTATGCACTTGAGCTGATAGGTTAAAACTGTATGCAGAGATAGCCAGTTTTTCTTTTTTTTCCCCAAATAAAACAATCTGATCAGAAGGTTTAAAAAAATCAACCTAACCAGAGGGCTAAACAACTATCCTAAATGTTGCTATACAAAACAAAATAACCTCTTGTGTTTGTTCGAAAGCTCACTCATGTAAAGCACTGGCTGCCTGAATAACCTTTTGTAACTCATTCTTCAGACATGAGCGTACACGTCATGAAAGATGAGTTGCTGTTTAACGTCTTCAAGAAAACTCATCTGATAAGAAGTGTATACTAGTGACACAAATGTGCTTGTCATTGCCTTCAGACTGTTATTTCTGGTACTATAGAGCTACATACCTAATACTAAGATCTGTATGTGCCTTAGATTCTAGTATGTACCTACACCATTTCAAACATAATAGTTGCCATTTGAAATTGCTGAGGAAAAAAAAAAATAGCTCTGTTATGGCTATTCTGGCCCCCTCTTCCATTTGTGCAGAAAATCAAAGTCACTTATAATATGACAGGAAAAACTCTGATTGCTATTTCTTCCCTAAATAAAACAGTTATTCAGTATTACAAGGTACTACTCATCCTGTTACTTACAGGTTTGCTTACATGATGGCAACTGCTGTTGTCCTAGAGTACAGTTTCTGTGTCATTCTGGGTGGGAGGGAAAGTGCACTATATTACTGCATTTAACAGGATTGAGATGCAGATACCACAGCAAACAATTCCACCAACACTTCCAAACGTAAACAAAGACTAATTTGGAAGTGTTGGAATTGTTTGCTGTGGCATCTGCATCTCAGTCCTGTTCATTGGTGGTTTTGTGTTTAGTATCACTGCATTTACAGAGGTCTGGCTGACTTTTATTCTTGTTGATCTTAGTCTGGAAAGACTACTTATTAACAAGGAATTAACTAACCTCCTTACCAATGATCTACTGGCATAACTAAAAGCACTCATGGTCACAGGCAATGGCCGAGATGTACTAAGGACCCCAGCTGCACCAAGAAGGGTATAACTAAAGTTATTTTACCCTTGAGCCTGTACCTTTCCACATTCTGTGCATCACAAGGTAGTGGCAGGTATAACCCTTGGGGATATGCAACTGTGTATTTATCACTTGAGACAGCTTCCACTGGGGAGTTTAGTTTAACAATATTTCAGTATGTCAATCCAGTAATGTCTTTGGCTGCTTCTTTACTGAAGGCATGACATCAAAAAGTAAAAACAAATGCTACATATATTTTTCTTAAATATGAAATATTTTTGTCACTGGTAATGTGAACCCTTGCCCTCACAAGTTTAGACTGATATACAGTAAAATAAATTATTTAAAAATAAAGTTGTGCACATCTATTTACAGAGACAATCATCAGATAAGTGCATTTCTTAGGTGAGAATATGACATGTTATTCTGAGAATCTTGCTGTAATATTTTATATAATTACAGGGATTTGGTCCTTTGTTGTTACATACCACCAAGAGACTTTATAGGAATTTAGATGTTATTCTGTTGCTTGCCATTTGGTTGACAACAAAACAGAAAAATGTCATTTTTTCATCAAGACAAACTTTGTATGTATGTAATTCACATCAGTATTGCAGTCATAAAAGGAGAATGAAACAAAATATTGTTTTCCGTGGAAAAGTGGCATTTGCTTTCATTTTACATGGAAACATACTGTTCATATTTCACTTAGTGTGACTATTTCTTTGCTTTTGGTAATCACACATTACTGGTGATTGATGACTGGAGATACCTCTTTCGAGGGAAGCATTCTATGGAAAAAGTAGAGAATTATTGATAGCAGTGAAGTGATCCTAGGTTGAGGAGGAAATAGTGAATGAAGTCTGAGATCACTGGTTCATAGGTTCATAGGTTCATACTAGGCTATCTGCCCTAGGGCATTTATAAGCCAAGCCAGAGTGTGTTTGGCTTTCGCCATCCATTTTAAATTAATTTTGCTTTGCCCTTTTTCGAGGTTAGTATACTGTGCCTCTGTCTAACAGTGACACAGAAGTGATACCCGGGGTAAACCTACGATCTCCCATCCACTCATCAAGATTCCTCTTGAAGAAAGTCAATGAGGGACTCTGCCAAACCTGGACTGGGATTTTATTCCAGAGTGAAGGGAGCCTCTGGGTTATGAATCTGTCCCTCCAGCATGTCCTATTTATTTCAGTGCTGAGGTTCAAGTCTCTTGAGCGCGTAGCTCGATGGGATTTGGATTTTCTGAGGTGAAGCATGTCCATTAATTCCGGGTTGGACATGGCTTTATACGTCAGGCTCAGATCGCCTCTGAGCAGGTGTTATACCACTGAGTAGAGCTGGAGCTTCTTTAACAGGGCAGCATATGGCATCTGTTTGAGCCCTTTGATCCTCTTGGTGAGGTACATTTAGGGTCTTGCCAGTTGCTGCAGGTGTCTGGTAAGGTACATCCCAAAAGGGGCATTGTACTCAATTATGGGCCTGATGAGGGATGAGTAAAGAGGCACAATGACCTCCCCTGATCTAGATGTGAAGCCCTTCATGATTAGGTGGGCTATATAAAATGTTTTTCTAACCACTTTGGCCACATGGTTGTCAAATGAGAGATTGCTATCAACTTGGGTCCTCAGGTCCCTAATTACTTCTTCTGTACTTAATGGATTAACACCTATGTGGTAATTTGTGGACACTTTGTTTTTGCCAAAGGGGATGACTATACACTTTTTGGCGTTTAGCTTGAGGCCATGGCTCTGGCACCAGTTGTCTGTTTCTATGAGGCCCTTTTGGAGGATGCTTGTGTCAGCTGGAGAGTCGATTATGGTGCCCAGTTTGCAGTCAGCTGTGAACTTGGTCAGCCACAGTCCTTCCATGTTGGCCTGTACCTCCGAGAAATATATACTGAACAAGAGAGGTCCCAGGACTGAGCCTTGTGGGACGCCACTTCTAACTGGTTTGGAGTCTGACATGGCTCCAGCAATTCTAACCATGTGGGTTCTGTCCTTAAGCCAGTTTGCAACCCATCTAGTGACATAGGGGTTTATATTTAGGCTGGTGAGCTTATCTATAATGCCCAAGTGGGGTATTGTATCGAAGGCTTTTGCGAGGTCCAGGTAGGCTGTGTGGACCACCTTCCCCTCGTCAATGGCCTTGGTGACTGTTTCAAAGAAATCAACCAGGTTTAAGAGGCAGGATCTGCCCTTAACAAAGCCAAACTGGGTAGGATCCAGTGTCTGTAGGTCCCCAATATCTTTATTTATGAGGTCCATGATGATCCTTTCCATAGCTTTGCAGACCAAGCTAGTCAGGCTTATAGGGTGATAGTTTCCAGGATCCGTTGAGGCACCACCTTTGTGGAGAGGGACCACTGTTGCTGTATGCCACTCTTTGGGTACATATCCTGTAGTAAGGCTGAGATTGAACTGTAGTTTTATGTTTGGGTTTAGCTCTTCTTGGAGTTCATGTAGGATGCAGCCCGGGACACTGTCTGGTCCCATTGATGCTGTGTTTTTTGCTTTGGAGAGGGCGGCTCTTACCTGAGCATCTGAGATGTCAGGGGGGCAGCACTCTGCTGGGATAGATATTTGCCCTTTTGGCAAGGAGAGGGGGGAGTTTGCGCTGAACCTGTCAGCTAGGATGTTGGCAATGTCTGTGGGTTCAGTGTATTTTTTGTCATTTTGGACTAATTCTGAGCATATCTGGGAATTCCCACCCAGGTTGCTAACATAACTAAAGAAAGCCTTGTGATTATCCTTAGTGTCCTGAGCAATTTTTCTCTCGAAGCTGGCCTTAGACGATTTTATGAGTGCCCATAGTTTTTTGCTAATACTGATCAGAGATGCCTTCCCTTTTTGGGATTTTGCTCTATTATGTAGTAGCTTCCTCCTTCTATTGTATAGTTTGTTTATGGCTGGGGTCCACCAGACAGGACATCTGCCTTTGGAGGATTGGGTCTTGGTTTTATCTGGGATTGCATGATCCATGCATTCCTGAAGGTGTTCATAGAATGCGTTTATAAAGGATTCTGCGGTCTGGGCCATATTTTCCACAGGCCCTGGGGCTTTAAAGGATTCCATCTCAGTTTTGAGGAGTGTGAAATTCGCTTTAGAGAAGTTTTTCGCTTTGGTTTTCTGGGCAGGGGGTGGGGTCGGGATGTAAATATCCAGTGAGATTAGTTTATGGTCTGATCTTACCAGTGAGGGATACACTTCTGGTCTGGAGCATAGAGTCCCCATGTTGGTGATGATCAGGTCCAGTATGTTTTCCCCTCTTGTGGGAGTGGTAACAAGTTGTTCCATAGCATTTGAGTTTATAAGTTCTAGGAACCTTTGGGCTAGGGTGTTGGAGCTAGAGTAATGCTCCCAGTCTATGTTTGGGTAGTTGAAGTTGCCCAATATAATGGTGTTTGGAGAGACCTTCATATTTTCCAGTGTTCTCAGGAAGGCCGAGTGGGTTTCCTGGGTGTGGGAGGGTGGTCTGTAGCAGGCTATAAACTGGAAGGCAGTTTTACCCACTGTTAGTTGCACATGGATATTCTCTGATGCTTTGTGCTGTGCCACCAACCTGGAGGTGTGGGTATCTTTGATGAATATTGATACTCCCCCTCCTTTTGTGGTTCGGTCCAAGTTTTGGGGCCGAAAAGCATGATATGAGGTATAACCTGGTAGTGCTGGCGTGCTCTTGGGAGCCTTTTACCAGGTTTCTGTTACTGCACAGATATTGATGTTCTCCATGCTAAGGAGAGTTTCAAGTGCGTGCATCTTGAGGTTTAGACTTCTGGCGTTGAGTAGCATTACTCTTAGTTTCTTATCCCTTGTGATACCTATGGAGGTGGGTTTGTCTTTTGAGCCTTGCCTAAAAAAGACACTATGGGGGTAGCAAGAGCCTTTGCCAATATCTAAAAGCCCAGGGGTGACAGGTGCAAGCCATCCCTAGCGAAGCATCGTGGCTTGTCGAGCATGTCATCCCAGGCTGACACGCACTGGATCCCCTTTGAATGACACCAATACTTAAGCCAGTTGCTGAAATTGATCATCTTGTTTTCATATTGTGGCATCATTCTTGGTGAGGGTAAGATGCTACTCAAGGTCAGGGTCATACCGGCCTGGGCTACATGCTCAGAGAGCTTCTCTATGTCTCTTTTCATGTAGTCCAGTGAGGTACTTCTCAGGTCATTCACACCAGCATGGACAATGACTGAGTCATATTTGTACTTGCCTTGGAGTGACCTGAGTGCTTGTGTTATGTGGCGGATCCTAGTTCCCGACAGGCAGCTCACCGTGACCTTCTCCTTGTTCAGCCTGGTGAGCGGGACGTCAGTGTGCCTGACGATAGAGTCACCTATTACAAGTGTATCAGGTGTGTTGTTTAGCCTTAAGGGCTGTGACTGTTCAGCACACTGGCTTTGTGAGCTATGTGTTGCACGTGTTTTGTTTTGGGGTAGTGGTTGCTTGGGTATCTGCTTTGGAGGTCTCTGCTGCTTAGGCAGATTTTTATTTAGAACCTCTGAGTATCTTTTTGTGTGTTTATGTGTTTGGTTTGCTGTCGTGGTAGGTCTATGTGAGACTGGAATTGTAGTGAGTGTGGTTTCCTTCTCATCCTGACTGGTTACACCAGTACTGAGTTGAGAGAGCTTAGCCTCCAGTTTGGCTATATGGTTGCATCTCTCTCATGTGTTAGAATTTGTTGGGAGGAGGAGAGGGTTGTCTGTGTACAATAGGCAGTTGAAACATTGCCTCAAGATTCCCAGATTCACCAGCTGGACCGGAGAGGAGATTGACAACTGACCTTTGGACATGCTAGAATAGTATTGGGAATTCCTTTATAATTGAAAAAAGGGCCAATGGGGAACAAGGTACTCAAGGGGAGTTTGTGAGGGTGTAGTGCTTTTAATTTTTTAGTGCTGACTTATATAATTGCTTTAGTGAGCAAGTGCCAGGTAACTTAAATGCAATGTGTTACAGGTAACTTAAATGCAAAAATGACAAACAGTAACTTTCTTTCAAGTGGAACAAGGAAATAAGTACAGTAAGCAATGCAGATATCACTAGGGATCCACAGAAGTGCTGAAAAGCTGTGTTTTAGGTGGAATTAGCATTTCAGGGAAATAACAAGCAAACAAACAACAAGCATACAAACAAAGCTAGATTCAGCAGGCCTGGATCTAGTCTATGCTACAGCAAACAAGGTGTACCAATTTCAGTAAGAAACAGTTCAAATATGCAGGCACTATAAGCCTTTAACCAGAAATTCTCAGCTCATAAGGGCAGAGTCCAGCCTCTCCTCCCACAAGAGTGCAGACCATGAACCTTCTTAATGTAAATTAACTGGCCTGAAGCCCAAGTGCTTAAACCAGAACTAATACACTTTTAGAATAACAGACACTGAGCCCTCAATCAGCAGTTCCCAACTTAGAAGGGTGTAAGCTACCTGTCTTGCCATCACAGTGCAGGCCACAAACCTTCCTAATGTAAAACAACTGGTCTGAAGCCCCAGTGCTTAATCCAAAAGACTTAGAATGATAGCTACCCTTTAATGAAGTTACTACCAAGCAGTAATAAATACAATTGAATACTTTAAAGAATGCCTGGGTTAGTGCTCAAGTTATACAAACAAAGCTAGATTCAGCAGGCCTGGATCTAGTCTATGCTACAGCAAACAAGGTGTACCAATTTCAGTAAGAAGCAGTTCAAATATGCAGGCACTATAAGCCTTTAACCAGAAATTCCCAGCTCAGATGGGCAGAGTCCAGCCACTCCTCCCACAAGAGTGCAGACCACGAACCCTCTTAATGTAAAATAACTGGCCTGAAGCCCAAGTGCTTAAACCAGAATTAATACACTTTTAGAATAACATACACTGAGCCCTCAATCAGCAGTTCCCCACTTAGAAGGATGTAAGCTACCTGTTCTGCCACTACAGTGCAGACCACAAACCTTCTTAATGTACAACAACTGGTCTGAAGCCCAAATGCTTAAACTAAAAGGCTTAGAATGAGTTACACCAAGCAGTAATAAATACAATTGAGTACTTTTAAGATGACACAAAAGCAAAATAAAGTAGGAAGAAACACAAATACAGTAAAAGCAGATAATTTTTTTTTTGAGTGAGCAAATGAGATGGGCCCAGGAGTTACAGGACAGAAACAAGTGCAAATGCAGGCCTTCAAATCAGAAAGTTGAGAGAGATGGAAGACTGCCCAAATGGCCAATAACTACAAATTCTGGGCAAGAACCACTCCTTATGTGGTAGACAGGTTACCTAATGCTTACCACTCCCACTGATAAGCTAGAAGGCTTCCCTCCAACACAGAAAGGCTTAGGGGGCTCAGAAGCTTACAAACAGTCCTGGATACAGCAAATCTGTATCTTGAATACTAATTACAGGAAAGGTAGGAAACAGGCTTACAATTTTTTTTTTCAGAAAAACAGTAGTAAAAACAATTCACATGCAGTGCAAGCTGGCACACTTGAGTATGTAACAATATTAGTCCACACACAGTTTGAAAAAATGTAATTAAATTAAAAAGGACTAAAAGCAAGTGCAGAAAGGGTTTATTAGGTAGAATGCGGTAAAAAGATGGGACTGGGGGAGTGTCCTAGATCAAATCTACAGTGGGGTGGGCACTGCAAAAGCCACCAAATGTAAACTACAACCAAGAACAGGAAGGAGGGGGGGACAGTTTCAACAGAGATGTAAGGAATCACAGTGCAAATTATAAAACCAAAAAAATATATACTGATCTCTGTATATTTGCAGAACAGTAAGACAACAGATATCTAAGCAACAATTTAGCTCTATAATACAGAATAATACAGAAAAATATACTCAGCTCTATATATTTGCAAATAGTCTTGTAAGGCTGTCTCTCAGCATACAGGTTCCAATTTAAATGCAGGCTGTTATTAACAGGTCAAATTAAGGAAACCTTGAGTTAAGCAACACACAAGCTATAAAAAACAGTTATATCAGCTGAAGACAAGGCAGAAAATGAGGGTGGGGTGGGGAAGACAGTTTCAACAGAGATGTGAGGAATCACAGTGCAAATTATAAAACCAAAAAATATATACTGATCTCTGTATATTTGCAGAACAGTAAGGCAACAGATATCTAAGCAACAATTTAGCTCTATAATACAGAATAATACAGAAAAATATACTCAGCTCTATATATTTGCAGATAGTCTTGTAAGGCTGTCTCTCAGCACACAGGTTCCAATTTAAATGCAGGCTGTTATTAACAGGTCAAATTAAGGGAACCTTGAGTTAAGCAACACACAAGCTATAAAAACAGTTATATCAGCTGAAGACAAGGCAGAAAATGAGGGAGTGTTGGGAAGACAGTTTCAACAGAGATGTGAGGAATCACAGTGCAAATTATAAAACCAAAAAATATATACTGATCTCTGTATATTTGCAGAACAGTAAGACAACAGATATCTAAGCAACAATTTAGCTCTATAATACAGAATAATACAGAAAAATATACTCAGCTCTATATATTTGCAGATAGTCTTGTAAGGCTGTCTCTCAGCACACAGGTTCCAATTTAAATGCAGGCTGTTATTAACAGGTCAAATTAAGGGAACCTTGGGTTAAGCAACACACAAACTATAAAAAACAGTTATATCAGCTGAAGACAAGGCAGAAAATGAGGGTGGGGGTGGGGAAGACAGTTTCAACAGAGATGTGAGGAATCACAGTGCAAATTATAAAACCAAAAAAAATATACTGATCTCTGTATATTTGCAGAACAGTAAGACAAGAGATATTTAAGCAACAATTTAGCTCTATAATACAGAAAAATATACTCAGCTCTATATATTTGCAGATAGTCTTGTAAGGCTGTCTGTCAGCACACAGGTTCCAATTGAAATGGTTGGGGTGGGAACATCGTATAATGTCTGGCAGCTACAAATTGAAATATATCACCAATGACATTTTTGTACTGATTGTACTGCTTTATAAATCAGGATAAAAATGCAGTGAAATCTGCTTTATAAAACAGGACAAAAATGTAGTAAAATACTTTGGAGTAGAATAGCACTTCTGGGTGTGTTTGCACTCAGTTATTCTTTCAGAATTTCCTGATTTTTTTTGTGTATGCACTGCTTTGATATACAACTTTTAATACAACTGAAATATGGTTACTCATACACAAAGTGACTGAACCAGAGGTGTTCTCTGTCACACTGGCATTACTCATTGCAACAGATTCCATTGGGGATATATTGCACTGAACTTCTAGTAGGCATATTGAAAGTACAATAATGACCTTGCATGCTTCTTTACTGTTGTTATTTCAGAAGCATAGATTTCATAAATATTTTTCTTGAATGTGTTTTTTTGTTTCAGGAATTATGAACTCCCACATTTAAAATGATCTTCAGTAAAGGAAATTATATGATGATAATGTTGCTTATGGCTATTTACACTGGCAATTGCCAGCTAAGTGCACTTTATAGGTGAAGGCCGTGACATATTTTTCTGAAAATGTTGCTGTAATATTTCATATAGTTACACAGATATGGTCATTTATTCCATTGTGATCTCAATGTTTATTAATTAATTAATTTATTTATTTACTGACATTTTCATTTTTCAGTGGAGGTCGGGGGAAAAGCAATGAAGTTATTACAAAAACATTTTAAGAATAATAATTTTACAGTCTTCAGAAATAACACAAAAACATCTACATTTAAATAACTGTACCAAATTAGACATTATATGACAATGGTTTAATATTAAGAGAAATCAAAACTAAGTTAATATAATAAAAACAGGAGATTAAGGGGAGAGATACTGACTGAAGTAAGAAAGTGAGTGCAAAAGGGAGAGTAAGGAGGTGTAAAGTATGAAAAGGTACTTGTTCATATTTAAATGTGAATGATTGCTACAACCTTTATGCCAGGTAATAAGCTGAATGTGATAATTAATAAAGAACTATGGTGGTGCTGCGGTAGCGTTGTCGCCTCACAGTAAGACATTGTCCTGTTCGATTCTCAGTTAAAGAGTCTTCTGTGTGGAGACATGCATGAATGAGCGTACCTTCATTGAAGGTTGTGCGTCAGAGCTGGCAACTCGGTACGTAAAAATCTACTGCCCATCATTAGCGGACCGGAGTTCTGCTGTGGCAACCCCTAACTGGGAAAAGCCAAAAGATACAACAACAGATAAAGTACAAGTCCTAGGAGGGATGGGTAAACAAGATGTTAGTAACGTGGGATCGACAATGTATCTATTAGGTATGAAAACTGGCTACTTGGGTGATTTAATCAAGCTTTGTAGGCTATTTCAGTTGTTTTGGCTTCAACAGAGATTGTAACAATCTACTACAGAACTTACTATTATTTTCAGTGTTGCCTTTAACTGTCCATCTGTCTCATTGTCCCTATGTAGCCTTCTCGCATCATCTGTTCTGCTTCTGTGATGTATCAGTTCCCTTAATTAGTAGAGAAGCATATCCGGCAGTGAGAAAGAAAGAAGACATTGTCAAGAAATGAATATCAAACCGGTAGTCATCACATGAAGCATGATAACTTTAAAATAAATGACATTTTAAATACCCTGCTTAGCTTCAGACACTTCCAAGATATCTGAAAATTAGTTAAAGTTATTCAGTTGGCATTCTGATTACCCTCTTGAATACCCTTTCTTGTTTGTATTTCAATATTTCTTCAAGCCTTTGATGTACTAGAGGTACAGCTAATATACTGCCTGGCTCAATCAATCAATAAATAAATAAATGAATGAACGAATAAATAAACAAACGTTACCTAATCAAGAAGGCCATCTTTTTATTCATTGATTGACTCCAGCACCATTTTATCAAATATTATTATACATCCATCTATCTCACCATCACCCTAACTTCTGCAGTTATTCCCAGTCTCAGTAAGTCACATGATAACAAGCATCGTGTGACCTCATGCTCTTCTATAAATCTAGTTGGTAAGTTCAGTTTTAATGTGGCTTCCTACTTACCTAACCCTAACTGTAAATTCTTCCAAATCCTTCTCTATAAGCATTCCTCAGAACTTTAGCTTGGATCCTTTTACAATTATCTTTCTTTCTTACTATACTTAAGAACACATATCCATGCAATTCCTTTCTTATACAAATGCTGTTTCCACCTTATGCCTTGCCTCCATCTCAGACAAACTTAGTACCATGGTTTTAAAAGGAAAAATAAGACCCTAAGGAATGGTTATAATCCTAGGGCTAAAATTCAGAAAGAAAGTTCAAACATTGAAGCTGTATTATCTGTCATGATACTATGACTTATCCAAAGGGCCTAAATTAAGATCCCCTTTGCTAGGGGTCACTATAGAATAGATAGCCAGATGTTCTCAAGGACAATTCCCTGCACTCTGGCCCTTTTATGCTATTTATTCCTTGAAGTCAGTCACGTTTGGCACTCTGACTTCTGTTAGTCTTACTAAGTAGGTTTGTTTATTTATGTAGTCTACAGACAGAGTTTGCACTACCCCCTGTATTTTACAGCAAAAATACTTATTTTACTGCATAACAATGCATAACAATTTTACTTGATCATCTGCAAAAAAGAAACAGAAGTAAAAGCTCAGCTCTGTGGTGTTAAATAAAAACTGGCTATGACCAGGAGAGGCATGTGGTACTGGTTTCTGGGTTGCACCCCCCCCCCCAAAAAAACAGAAACAAAATTGCATGAGATTAATTCAGAAAGTCAGCTGTGATTTTTAAATACAGTTGACTTTCTGTTTTTTTCCTTCCTAGTGAAAAAAAAACCTCAAACAAGCTTTATTTGAAAACAACCTGGCATTAAGTTTACCTGATCATTATAGAGGCTTGTTCAGCACCGACTAGCACCAGCAGAAACACAGCTTAGTCACCTTCACACTGAGCCAGGAAGAAGGAAATGGTCAACATGAGACAGGAAGCAGGAGTGCAGGAACACATTTTTATTTATTTTGTTTATTTATTTATTTATTGTTTTGCATTTTGTATTTATTTATTTATTTATTTTTATTATTTTTTTGAGGCACTATGCATATAAAATTTCAATTGTCCCTGATTTTATATCATATTCTGGTCTATTCATTTGTGTGTGTGTGTGTGTGTGTGTGTGTGTGTGTGTGTGTGTGTGTGTGTGTGTGTGTGTGTGTGTGAAATGCGCAGTCAGGAAAATAAGTGGAGATTGCAGCAAGTAATTAACTGTCCAGAATTCTGCAGAATGCCCAGATTTCTGTCTCATATTTTTCATCTATTTCTCATAAAAGATTTGATTTTTGACTAATCATTGTGGATTAAAAATCATTAAATATTGACAGACATTTGAGTTTCAAACTTCATATCCTTCAGAAAATGCATGCTCAGTTACCCATGGTTTTGTATCATATTTTGCTCTGTTCTTAATAAAGCTTCTGCATTTTTTTTTATTCTGGCAATCAGTGGGGACTGCAGTCTTAACACGGTACCATACATTCAGTAAGCAAATCTATACTGTGTGTAGAGCTGCGCAAACACAGTAAGCACTGCGGTGTGCTAATTACAGCATAACCAGCTGAATTGTATGCTAATCAACTAATTCAAGATGGAGGAGCTATTCAACAAGTTATAAAGCAACTGTGTAGACTCAGTGCTGGTTTTCCCTGCAAATTCCAAAACCTATTGGAATACAGCCACAGAAAGAAATGCTAGGGACTGCTGTTGCTTTAATTCATGTGTATGTCAAACAGGCTAAAGTTTATGTCACTGCTGCTACTAGACCAAGACCAAGAAGGATAAGAGTTTTCAAATGCCATTTATCTTATCACAATCTGCATGAGGTGGAAATTGTAGAGTTGTACAGGGTGAATAGAGACACATTCCAGAATTCTGCAACCTATGTCATCCTCAACTTAGACTGAGGGCAAACAGAGGGGAAGCAATACCATTGGATACAAAGGCATCTTTCAGAGACCAACAAGAGACATGCTGGGAGTGTCACAGGCATCAACATCCAGGAGCCTCCATCAGTTCCTGAAAGATATGCTCCAACATGCCCATGACCACATATATTTTCACCATACATCTGAGGGCCACAAATATGCAAGAGTTCTACCCTATAGTCCACTACCCTGATGTACTGGTCGCCATAGATTGTACACATATTGAAATCAAAGCACTATCCAGGAAACAAGGAAGAGTCTACATAAATAGAAAGGGCTTCCACTCCATTAACTGCAAAGCTGTGTGCAATGTTAAGGGAATCATCTTGAATGTGTGTGTTGTCAAACCAGGCAGTTACCTCAACTCACATATCTGGCACAACTCACAACTGTGTCAGACGTTCACTAGGGGTGATATCCTACGGGGTCATTTACTGAGGGATGCAGGTTATGCACTGGAACTGTGGCTGATGACTCCTATCAAAAATGCACACACACCCACAGAAGAATGCCATAATGAGGCACACGCTCAAACCAGAAATATCACAGAGCACGTGTTTGGACTGCTGAAGTTGCAGTTCTAGTGCCTAGATACATTTAGGGGAGCCCTGCAGTACAATCCATGGACATGTACTGAAATATTCACAGTATGTGCCATGCTTCACAACATCATCCTGAGAAAACAGCTTCAGTAGGATCAACAAGGGTAAGGGGTGCACATCTCACCACCACTGGCTAGGTTACCACAGCCACATGCAGGTGAAGAGTCAGAGGGGGACCAGCAGCTGCTGTGGGTGTAGGCAAACATAGGTGTGCTCAGTATGCCCTCATGTTGGCTAAGAGGCAATGCATAGCACACTTACTGACCACCTAAGGTGCTAAAACCATCATCCTACTCACGCACATATAGTAACATTGAAGCCAGGCAATGCTCAAAACCTTTACCTTCTCATATAATGGCTGTGTACTCCTAGCATCAGACAGAGTCAGCCCTGAACTAAAACTGTAGCAACTATCGGATTTACAAGACAAGTGTTAACCCTGGAATAGAACAAAAAATGTGTAATAATATAAATGAATGGTATAGACTTGAATACTGTTACTTGGTAAAGTGAGTAAGTAAAAGGTGGTTGATTTTTACAGCAATGACTTTAAAACTCATTACAGCTAAGTGCAGCTCTAGGCATTTCTGTGGTTACCTCCAACTATGCCTCTAGGCAGCAAATATTGCTTGTTCATATTTGCATTAATAATTCCTAAACTATACTACATACAAGGTATCAAAATATTTTATTAAGAAGTATACATGATGGCAAACACAATTGCACTGATTTTTGACTTCTGTCAGTGAGTATTTGATAGACCTGTAAGGTGATAACTTCATTTTTTTAAATGTTTAAGCCACATCCACTGAGGGTTAAAGGTACACACTCAAAAGCGCTGTACTGGAGGGAATGAGTTAAGATGTGACAGCAGTGACTTATGTGAATACCTGTGTCCTCCATCAAGTAATAGGCCTCAGGCATCAAAGATTCACATATTCAAACCTCTCAAAAGTAGTGATGGTCACCAAATGTCCTCCGTTTGGCCTCATACTTTTGTACTGGCAAATCATTAAAGAGATAATTTAGAAATTAATGACACACATTCCAGTTTCAGACTTCATATCCCTCAGAAAAAATCTTAAAATTACTGATGCAAAAACTGTTTGATTCTATCAACTGTCTCTTACTTTCTAAGACCAAAATATTTAAAAAGTTTCCTTTATCCCACTTTTTATGGCTTGATCTATATTTTTCCTGTAAGAGTGTGGGAGGAATGAACACATTACAAAAACCTGTAAGAAAACTGCACAATTAGCAAAACAGCATCACAAACATAGATATTCTAAGCACTAAGTTAGCTATGCTCCCTGGGCATCAGACGTAAATTTTATGCATCTCTGAATCCAAAAGACAGAAAACAAGGATATGGCCCCATTATCATCACTTGCACTGGGTGCTGTGGTGGTGTGTGTGTGTGTGTGGGGGGGGGGGCAGGAAGCCTAGGCTGACACAAATGGTAAGTGAGTGCGTGTGTGAAAAAGAAAAACAGGCAAAAATTGGATAACGTATCAAATGGACACTGAGACAAGATGAGCTTTAAACCTCATGACTGAACCATTTAAATGTTGTGTGTGCATCTGTATGGGCACTCCAGGTGAAATTGGTGTGTGAGTGTCTGCAAGAACAGAGCCAGGCTCTAAGCTAGTTCTACATCCTGGTATGTTGGACAGGTGTGAACTGTGTATGGTAGAGGTGGCAGCTCATAGTCATCATACCTGAGCAAGAGAACTGGTTCTGCCAGGAGATACACTGGCATGTCCACACCCACAGTCATATATACTGCTACTACCTGAACATGACTGATGTCTGCTGGATGAGCTCTCCTCAAGGGTATGCCCAGGACCACAACCCCGTGGCCTGCCTCATCTGGATGTGGACACCTGAACCACTGACAGAGCAGTGGAAGTAGTGCCACTACAGGAGCATGATTGGGTACAGCCACGTTGTCTAACATCAGATGATGAGGACGACCTATGCCCACGAGGATGCTGACCCCCTCAAAGCAGAGCAGGCTTTCCATCACAGACACTACCCATTCCAACATGTCATTCATCCGATCCATTGAATTGGCAACACGGTGGAGGCAGTCACACATCTTAGCTTCTGACACATCTACAATCTTAATCACAAACAAGAAGTCACTGGAACCAAGGCAGTTAGAGTGTGCAAATCCAGTTTAATATCACAAATAAAACACGCAAGTTAAAACTTTAATATCACAAATTAAACATGGAAGTTAAAACTTTCACCCAGAGTGCTTCCTCAGGTGTTTAAGATCTGAGCAAAAGTTTTAACTTCCATTGTTTAATTTGTGATATTAAATTGGATTACCACACTCTAACTGCCTTGGTTCCAGTGACTTCTTGTTTGTGATTATGAGATTATGCTGAAATTCACTGAATGTACTGGAGGCCTGTTTATTTCTTTTTTCATGACATTTAACTTCTACAACCCTAAACATTTCCTCAGAGGCAATATTGGAATGTGCCTGCACCTCCATGACAGCCCTAAACATATGTTGAGTGGCAAGAAAAGACACACCTGGATAAGGTGGAGGATGGACAGCAGGCCTAATCCGAGCACCCCTAACAACTCTTCTATGTGGCACCTTGCACACACTTTGGCTATGGCCAGAGTTAACAGGCACTGAAGCCATAGTAACCACACTACCCTGATCTAGTGTCTCACCTTCCACCTGTCCAATATCTGAGGGCTCACTGGAATGGGTTGGCATAGGCCTACTGACTGTGTCAGATGGAATTACAGGGAATGGCTTAATGTCAATCTCAGTGTCAGATTCAACCTCTGCACCCCTGACTGTGCTTCATTTTGACCATCATCATCATCAGAGTCTGGCAATACTCTGACATCAGGTGGTAAGAGTCCTATACTTCCACTGTCAGGATCTCCTGTGATAATAAGCAGCAAACACAGGAAAGAAATGAATAGCTACACTACTAAAGGTCAATATATGCTAACAAACTAACAGTGGTGCCACTATTACAGTAGTACTATTACTAATACAGAAATAGACTGACACCCACATCATGTATATGGCTAAAACAAATATTTCTCTCAGCTGCTCATCAGTACTGAAATAAAAATGTATGGCTTACCATGTGCAGATGACTCCCAAGTTCCTAGGAAGGATGGTCCTGGAAGAAATTAAGCAAAAGTTAAGGGCACCATCATCACAGTTAACAGTAACACAGGGGGTTAAAAAGTTTTGGCCCTTTATATGTCCATTAACAATATATGTAACAGAAACTTGGATGACACGTCCACCCCAAGCCCATGTATAATGAACCAGAATGTGTTGTAAACTGTATCAACTACTCCACCCCCCCAAAAAAAATGATAAATAAACCTACGTATTGCTGTCAGTATTTTACTATACAAGAACAGTTTTGCAATTGACAATAGTTAAGCCTACCTGGCCACTCTTCTTGGCATATACTTCTCCTCCCTGAAACAGCAGCACCAACATCAATCACATGCTGTTGTGAATTTTCCACTGAGCTCTCTGGATCCCTCACAGTGGACAGGAACTCTTCATCTGGTGTCAGTGGTGGATCTGTATCAGCCCCCCCCCCCCCAGTAGCCATCTGTCCATGGGCCACAGCAGCTGCTTTCCTCTGGGCTGATGAAATCATGTCAGTGGGCCTATGACACATCTGATCATATTTCCTGATTTTTTGCAGGGGGGTGCAATCCCAGAGCCCCACCCACATAGCTCTCCCCACCCCCTGCCAACACAGCCCCGCCCAAGTCCACCCACCCCAAGCCCCGCCCACACATCCATTCCAGAGTCCCATTACTTGGCTATTTCTCCCCATTTGCCATAGACACTGTTCAAATCTCTGTGTGCATACTGTTTTATGCTTTAGTTCTACAATGATTACAGGCAGTTGGATTTAATTTACAACTTTTATTTCAAACATTATCGCCCAAACACTGACAGACATTTACTAAACCTAAACAAAGCAATAGTCTTACAACAAAAACAGACTTGGCATTAAAGCTTCTCTACTTTTGAAACTCACATTCAATGAAACAGCATTGAAACCCACATTCAAAGAAAATGCATCTGGCCAGTGGCAGGTTATTTACCTTTGAACTGTTTTCAAGCAATAGGCTCCTTGCACACTGTTAGGGCCATGCAAAAGTTATTTGATTTACCTGATTGTATTAATTATAATATATAATTGTATTATATCCCTTGCATTATACAGCAACACTTGAGTGTGTTTTAAATTTATAGTTTTGAACATTTTTCCAGTAAGCAATGAAACAAAATATACAAACCAATAATGACAAACTGCCCAATTCAGAACATTTCAACCATAAAAGGCCACTCATTACAATCCACCAATATCAGTCAATACACACAATCTCTGCTGAAGTAAAAGTAATCTGAATAATTCCACATTAAAGATATCTGAAACTAATGAAGAGGTTGTTGCTAGAAAACAACTGTATATTTCTGTGTTTAATCTACAAATTCAGTGCCTGCTGCCGTCAAAGAATAAATTGCCTATGTTAAATTAAAAAAAATGGTAAGCTGGTATATTGCAATAGAAAATGGATGGCAAGCTGAAAAACAGGTTCATAGTTATTAGGCATCTCATCCAAAGGAGGACATCCTCAGGACTGCAGCATACAAATGTACATGCTGTAGGAATAAAACCTCAAGCCTCTACATTAAGATGCAAGTATTCTACTTGTGGTGCTACTAACATAGCTTTAAAACTTTATACCACAATAGAGATACCATTTGCTAAACAAAACAGTTGCACATTGTAAATAGACTTGGCATGAGCAGCAGTAAACTTCACTTTCCTTAAACCTCACAGTTCCTTGAAAATGCACTTGAAAATAAATTCCACCTGCTAACTCTAACTTGGACATTTCACTGTCTCTCTCTCTCTCTCTCTCTCACACACACAAACATACCACACCCCTCAAGGCCTCAACCTTAGTGCAAGAAATCTGGACAAAGCCTAAAATAAATAGGGACAGATTATAAATATGGCTCTCATAAACTTAGACAATTGCAAGAATAACAGGATTTGTGTTAGTATGCATTTTTTTAAATGATATGACGTCTAAAACTGAAATGTCTCTCATTATTTAGCAACTTCAATCCTTTTTTGGAGGAATATGGGGCAAAAATCTGGACATTCTGCAAAAACCTGGACAGCTGAGGGGTATGCTACCTCCCTCTTACACACACACACACACACACACACACACACACACACACACACACCAAATAATTCTGGTCAAACTTGAATTAGTTCTGGGAAGGTTGCACTGAACGGCACCGTGCTTGATCTGAAGTGGGTGAAATCCTGGTAGCCAGTGATAATAACTGATCTGCAGCTCAGCAATGTGGTGCATTAAAGCATTTTTAGCAGAGCATTGTTTCATCACTACCTATTGTGTTTGCACATAAGCTGTAGTTATTTCAAACATTTGCCTTTTTTGATTACTACAGAGTACATTTACCCACCAGAGCTATTGTGTTTTGACTTCAGTGTGGAGCTTACCTAGTTGTTGCAGGGCTTGGCTTTTAAGTAAGGTAGCAATGCTTATTTACGATATACCATTAAAGCCACCCAACTACAAGTGTACTAACACACAGACACTGCTATAAGACACTGGTCTCCAATAAAATGTAATGATCTTCTGAAAATACTGTAATCCTGTCCTTTTATTACAAATACTGTCATATGCATTTCAATACCCAAGGCTTATACATTATCTAGTTATGTAAATATTCTCTGCATGGCAACAACGAAAAGGCTTTCAATGCTGGTAATTCTTTAACAGTATGCTTACTAAAGCTTACTTGCATCTTACAATCTCCGACAAGCTTACCTGATGTTCATTAAACCATGGCTACTTAAACAGAGCAACAGGGCACTGTGACAGCATGCAGTTCCTGAATAATAAGAAGCATAAATCAACAGTATAAAAATCTGATAGAAAATCAGAACATTCTGCAAAATCAAGGACAGATGAAAAGCCACGGTCGTATTTGTGATCTACCTTGGATGGGGGAATACTCTGCACACTTACACTGCATAACTGCTCCTTGCCTTCCTTGGACACATCCAGAGCCACTACAATGGGGGGTGGGGGGCAATAAGTATGTCATAATTTGAAATGTCTCTGGCTGACAGTGATGGCTCTGACACTCATACCTCTCAACTTCAGAGCAAGAAATCTGGGCAAAACCATACATAGAACTAGAAATGGGACACAGGCCCAAAAATAAGGGCAATTTTTAAATATTGCTCTTATTAACTTAGATAATAGAACAGTAGTAGATCTTGCATTAGTACGAATTTTCTGAAGGGTATGAAATCTGAAACTTAAATGTCTGCCATTATTTTCTAACTTCAATCTTTAATGACTTGCCACTAATTTGCCAGAAAACCACAATTTTATGAAAAACTGACCAAAATGTGATGCAAAAATATAAAGTTGCCACACAATACAGCTGGGAACCTTTCAAAAAAGGGACACCTTTTTAATATTAACATTGTTAACTTGAGCAGCTAACAAAATAAGAGCATCTACATGCATTTCTGAAATAAAAGTAATCTACAACTCTGATCATTACAGTTATATATAATTGTAAACCCTCCACATTTTCTTCCAAAATTGCCATTTTGGAGGAGGGATTATTAGGGGAGAGCAACATTTTGAGCCAAAATTGGGGACAATTGAGAGGTTTGGATATTCCTAATCTACAAAGTGATTTGCACGTACCTCTCAACCTCTTTATGCAGGAAATCTGGACAAGGCCAAATATATTGGGGGAACATACAAACACTACTAAAAATTGCTCTTGTATAAACTTAAGACAGTCTTGCATTAGCATGCATTTTTCTGAAGGTTATGACGTCTGAAACTCAATGTCTGTCATTTAGTGACTTCATTCCTAAATGATTTGCTAGAAAACCACAAATTTTATGAGGAACAAACCAAAAATAAGAAGCACATATCTATTAATTCTGCAAAGATATGGACAACTGAGAGGTATAGTTCAACCGGGGCTGTCTGAGTTTGCTACCCCACCCTCACAAAATGATGGTCGAATGGAGCCTCCCCCCCTGCAGCCATTCCAATGTACCATTCCTTGGTTATTTTGCCCCATTTACCATAAACACTGTAATGTGCATACTGCTTTACTTCTGCGATGATTTAGATTTCATTTGAAAGTTTTATTTTGCATTTTACAGCACAAACCCTAATACATATCTGTTAAACAAAGCAATGCAGTCTCACAATGAAAATAGACTGAACATTAAATATTCTCTGCCCTTGAAACTCACATGCATTGAAACAGCATTGAAACCCACATTCAAAGAAAATACATTGTGCCAGTGGCAGATAAATATTAACTCTGGGCTGTCTTCAAAACAATAGGCCCCTCGAACATAACATACACATGCTCTTTGATACACCTTCCTGACTATTACATTATATTCCTTGTACAATACAGTACAGTTGTTAGAGGGCATTTTAAATTTATTGTTTTGAACATTTTTCCAGTAAACAATGAAACAAAATGCATACACCAATGACAAAACTGCCCAATTCAGAACATTTCCATCATAAAAAGTCTACTCAACCTTCTATAGTCCACCAGTATCAGTAAAAAAATATGCACAATCTCTGAAGTAGTAAAATCCACATTAAAGAAATTTGTAACTAATAAAGAGGTTGCTGGCTTGCTGCTAGCAAACAACTTTATATGTCATTGTTTAATCTACAAATAAAGTGCCTATTACCCTTGAAGAATAAATTGCCTTTGTTGCATGCAATAAAAAAATGATAAGCTAGTAATACCGCAATAGGGAATGGATAGCAAACTGATAACAGGTTCATAGTTACTAGGTATCTTTGCCAAAAGGACTGCAGCATCCACCCCCTTTACAACACAGTACAGTATCAGCAATGCATCTACCTACTGTGGGAGTAGAACCCACAGCCTTCAGCATCAAAAGCAAGTACACTATCTGTTGTGCTATTAACAATGCAATCAGACTAAACATAAGCAGCACTAAACTTTTGCTCCCCTGCAGCTCTCAGCTCCTTGTAAAATCTACTCTACACTCAGCTGTATCTCTGAACTTTGCAGCACAAGAAATCTGAAAAAAGCCAAAATGTATTGTGGGGGGGGGGGGACGACAAAAGGCCAAAAACCAGGGACACATTTTAAACATTGCTTGTATAATGTTGGAAAGTTGCTAGAATAAAATCCTGCGTTACCATCATACATTTCACTGCCACGTCTTGAACCCAGGGGACCCTGTGCAAAACAGTCAGAGCAACATACCACTACACCAAATCAGCTGTTTTGTGAAAGAGGAAGACTGAAACTTAAATGGCTACCATTTAGTGAATTCAGTTCTCACCATAGTACAGCTGTCAACCTCTTAGCACAAAATACCTGAACAAAGCCAATAATGGGTGAATACAGCCCCCAAACATTCAGTGAATTCAGTTCTCACCATAGCTCTCAACCTCTTGGCAAAAAACACCCGGACAAAGCCAGTAATGGGGGAATATAGCCCACAAACATATTCAGTGAATTCAGTTCTTACCATAGCTCTCAACCTTAGCACAAAACCTGGATGAAGCCAATAATGGGGGGGATACAGTCCCAAAGATAGGGATACATTTCAAATATCCATCTTGTACACTTAGAAAATTGCTAGAATAAAAGCTTTTGTTACCATGCACTTTCTGAAGAATATGAAGTCTGATATTCAAATGAGTGTCATTTTTTTTTAACATTTGTTAACCAGAAAAGTCTGACTTGGGGAAAAAAAGCAAATTTTTAGCAGAGGCCCAGGGAGAAACACTCCAGACAGACATGTTTTTGTAAGATGGGAGGAAACAGAAACAGGGAGGGCATACAGATTCCACACAGAAGGTAAGGCACCCCAGCCAAGAATCAAACCAGAGAACATGTAGCTGTCAGGCAACAATGCTACCACTGGCTTTGCAAGGACACAAATACAGAAACCACAGATTTTATGAGGAACAGAAAAAGTATGAGGGAAAAACCTGCAACATTTTTACAAATGAATGATGCAGTTGAATACTTCAACTTTACATTCGAAGAATACAAAGCAAAAATTATTCTCAGAAATAAATCCTGGGATAATTGACCACCAAACTTTTAAGGAACTGAAACAGCACCAAAAAAAAATTCTAATAAAAAAGAAGAACTATTACTTTCAACTACAACACCATACCATAAAAGAACCTCTTCACCAATGCCATCCAAACTCTTGCAAACCACCTTTTCTCCTGACATACTAAACTACTCTCCCTAGTTTTAAAACTACTCTTCCTCTTCACCTACAACCTGATCTCTACTCCAAAACTTAAACCTACCACCCCATCTGCCGACAAAGCTTCCTGCAGAGTACCTGACCTGCCAATAGTCAACATGGTTCAGACCTTCCCACAGCACCACTACTGCATTACTCTCCTTTACCAACTCCATCAACTATAACATACCAATAACATCAATAAACTCTCATCTTCTCTCTTCATATCAAAGCCTTTGATATGGTTAATCATAAACTTCTTTCTTCTTTACTAAAATCTCAAGCACTAGATCCCTCTCCCTCCCTCCTTAACTTTCTTATCTTATAGGAGTACCTCAAGGGTCTATCTTAGGCCCACTTCTTTTTCTATCTTTATTAATGACCTCCAGTCAATATACCTAACACCACTTGCATACAATATGCAGACGATTCCACTATAATCTGTACTGCTGCTTCAAACAGAACTTCAACCTCTCTCCCCCAAACCCTTTACCTCCACTGTTGAAAAGTGGTTCTCCACCACTGTCTGAACTTAAAACAACTAAACTGGCTTGAACTTCCTAACAAACTTACTTATCAACATTAATAGTACCAAACCCAATAATGCTGCAGGAGATTGTCTATTTTTCTTACTTGGTATAACCTTTGGAGACCTTTGGAGCCTTTCTCCGGGCCTCCACTGAAAATGGACATATATCCAGCTGGACTAGCCGAAATACAAATGTAAAATAAATAAAAAATAAATAAATAAATGGTGGTGGGTAGGGAATTCAGGCTCTTGTTACTTGGGCCTAAGGTACAGGGTTCAAGCCTTATTCTCTACCCACCACCATGTAGCACCTGAAGGTGAAGGAATTAGCATAAATGAGCAGAAGCCAAAGTAGTTCCATTTGCAGAAACGGTCAAAGAAAACAGATTACAATGGTTTAGGCACATTTGCAGGAAAGCAGATGACAATCTGGTGAAAAAGATTTGGGAAAGACAAGAAGGCGGCAAGAGGAAATGGGAGCATCCAGCAAAGAGGTGGATGGATTGTGTGAGAGAAGTCCTCTGAAAGTCAAGCTTGACTGTCAAAGAAGGTAGCAGAGTGGCATTGAATAAGGAGAGATGGTGACAAGTGACAATGTCCTGACCCCATGTAGAAAAATGAGAAAAAGGGGGGTTGATGCTGATGATGAATTATGGTTACCTAAAGAAGACCAGTAGTTACAAGCATTTAATGATTTCAAGTGTATCTCATAGATAAACTTAGATCTAAAAATCACAGCCAAGGTATTAGCATAGTGCGTAAAAAGCTGTTCCTGAGTTTAGTATAGGAAGGGCAGTGTACTTTTATTAAAGGGATGTGGAGGCCCACCAAATTTATAGAAAAAATATAGCTTGGAATGCACTAGTGTTGTGTTAGTATTGTTACACTTTAGGAAGACATTTGATACAGTCAACTGGATTTTCTCTATTTGCTTTCAGAAAAGAAAGATACATGAAGATTTCTTAAGGTGGGTGATATACGAGTCCTACATGATTGTGAGAATAGGGAATTGTCTGATGTAGGGAATATAGAAAGAGGAATGAGGCCATAATGCCCGCTGTCCCTAGGTCTTTTTTTTATATTAGTGATGGAGGAGTAAGTCTTTAAGATCAGGCAGTTTTTACCTGACAAACACAGGACAGCAGAAGGAGAGGGTGCATTCTTGATATTTGCTGATGTTTGCTGATAACTACATTTTAATGAGTAGCAGTATAGAGCTCGTTATAGAGAAGGGACTAGAAACATTTCAGTCCTTTGGAAAAATGTCAGGTCTGGACCCCATCATGGATAACATACTCATGGTTAGGCTAAGACAAAAATGAAGGGAGAAAAGATGCATAACTAAGGAAGCAGTTTACACCATTTATCTAGGACTAGCTGTGAAAAACAAAGAATAAGGTCTAGGAGAAGGCACTTCAGAAGCTTAGAGGAGTATATGGAGAGTAGAGAATGTGTGTATTGGAGCAGTGACATGGTATATAAAGGAAGAGACTGGACACGAATAATCAGAGGCAATAAATCAACAGGTGTGAGAGAAGAAGGGAAAGACTGGTATATAAGGAGATGTGAAGTAAGAGGGATGGAGCATTATTTACAAATGTAGAGAAGAGCTGGGACTAGCATGATGCTAAGTCAAAAAGGGTGAGCACAAGTTTGGTTTGGAAAGGAGCAGCAATACTGGGTAGCTGGTACAAAGTGTGACAGCAGCTTAGAATAGTATACAGGTGGCATCATACACTGGGAAATTATTTGGAGAGGGAAAACTTCAAATAAGTCTTTGCTGGAATATGGTAGAGAGGCAATGGGTGTTTTGCACATGTTTTAGGAGTGTGAAAGAGAACACGTATACTGGAAGAAGTTCATGGGAGTCTTGTGTGATATTTTGTGGGCTGCACAAAAAGTGCTTAAACTTTTGACATTTTGGTATTAATAATGGCACAGATGACAGCAATAAAGCAAATAGGAGAACAATGTGGATAACAGGTAGTGTAGTGAAAAGGTGTCTAGAGCAATAGTGGCAACAGCTGGTAACATCACCTTAGATGTCTGTCCAGCCTATTTTACAAAGTCTTGTAGAGAGAATCTTACTGTTGTATAAATCACCAGGGTTGCATGTGGAAATTAATATTTATGAAGGTGGGATCTAGTTTTGTTGAAAACTATGGAACATGTTAAATTGAGCCATATTTATAAGACTCAGGTATGTTGTCTTTGATTTATAAGTTGCATTTAACATTTTTCAGTGGTTATCAGAATGCATCATGATAGTAAAGTTATAAAGCTGACAAATTTGTTCTTAACTGTTAATACATTGTTAATAAAAGCAATTAATTTTTAAAACAAGTTAAACAATGCCGAGGAAAAGTGTTCATCTATAAAAAGGGATCTTCTATTCCTTGAATTGCTACCAATTAACTAGACAATGTAATTTAGCGTTATTTCATGCCCTGTTGCAATTCCAGCAAAAACAGCAGGATTGAAACACCAAGTAATGCTGCTGGGCATTCATCCTTACAATCCTTCCAATAAACTATAACTCCTAGACCATGATTGGTTTTTGAGACCACTGACTAATTGTCTTGATCTTTCAGCTAATCTCTGTAAGTCCAAAAACAATGATTTTATGCTGGGAAGGAAGTAAATGTGACATCTTTTCAATGGAGTTGTGAAATGTCATGAACTTAGTGCTTATAAACTGTAACTGATATATTTAAAATGCTCAGAATAATTAGTGAGGTAATAAGCTGTATCAGATATAGTAGTGAAACATGAATTGCCTATCTGTGTTATAAAACAGGCTGTAACCTAGCAACAGGAAATCAGAAAGTGACCTGCTCAAGGGGAAGGATCACCATGGGTTACACTATAGGTTATGCATGAAGATTTCTGATTCTGGCATTGAACAGTCCACTTAAAGCTCATGCTTGATGTGGTTAGAAGAAAGATCAAGAAAGGAGTATGTGTACATCTGAAGTGAAGCATAGCTGAGGCTTGCAGCTATAAGTTGTAACCTGAAGCCTGATTGCTGGGATGATTGTGGAGGACTACAACTTCAGAGAATAAAATTGCAGGAGTAAGAAATAAATGTTGAGAACAGGATTAATTAGGTGCTGATTTTTGTGTCTGCTTGAACCAGACACCCTTAGGAACATGGTTAACTTGGCTAGGCTTGTAAGGGCGCTGGGGCAATTAGTCTAGTAATCACCTAAGGTCCTATGATCCGATATATCTAATGTTCTATATAAATAATACAATGTGCAAAGCCAAAGTCAATTGTTTTCATTTCATCTCTAAAAACAAGCCTGTGTTTTGAAATATCTCTGCCTGACTGCCTCCACTGGAGTTTAAAGTTGACAACATTTTAAGTCACATGAACACACACACACACACACACACACACACACACACACAGTCCCATCTTCCGTCCAACTACTCACTCTGAAAGTGTCCCATCTTCCGTCCGTTTCAGTTTCCGCTCGCTCCTAAGTATCCGTCCATCGCGCTTGCGAACCCGAAACCGTCCGTGTCCCGCCTCCATCTTCAGTGAAGTCCGTCTCACTTCCCGCTTGTGAACCCGAAACCATCTGTGTCAGTTCCCGCTCGCAAACTTGAAAATATGAGCACTGCACGATGAGCGATGATGTCAGCACACCCGCGACTGGACTTCTTTCTTCTTAAAGAAGAACGCGCCCAAAAAAAAAAACTAGTCAGCCGATTCCAGGGGGGTGCAAGTGCACCCCCTTGCACCTGCCTGCAGGCGCCTTTGCTCCTAGCATCAGACAGAGTCAGCCCTGAACTAAAACTGTAGCAACTATCGGATTTACAAGACAAGTGTTAACCCTGGAATAGAACAAAAAATGTGTAATAATATAAATGAATGGCATAGACTTGAATACTGTTACTTGGTAAGGTGAGTAAGTAAAAGGTGGTTGATTTTTACAGCAATGACTTTAAAACTCATTACAGCCAAGTGCAGCTCTAGGCATTTCTGCGGTTACCTCCAACTATGCCTCTAGGCAGCAAATATTGCTTGTTCATATTTGCATTAATAATTCCTAAACTATGCTACATACAAGGTATCAGAATATTTTATTTTGAAGCATACATGATGGCAAACACAATTGCACTGATTTTTGACTTCTGTCAGTGAGTATTTGATAGACCTGTAAGGTGATAACTTCATTTTTTTAAATGTTTAAGCCACATCCACTGAGGGTTAAAGGTACACACTCAAAACTGCTGTACTGGAGGGAATGAGTTAAGATGTGACAGCAGTGACTTATGTGAATACCTGTGTCCTCTATCAAGTAATAGGCCTCAGGCATCAAAGATTCACATATTCAAACCTCTCAAAAGTAGTGATGGTCACCAAATGTCCTCCATTTGGCCTCATACTTTTGTACTGGCAAATCATTAAAGAAATAATTTAGAAATTAATGACACACATTCCATTTTCAGACTTCATATCCCTCAGAAAAATCTTAAAATTACTGATGCAAAAACTGTTTGATTCTATCAACTGTCTCTTACTTTCTAAGACCAAAATATTTAAAAAGTTTCCTTTATCCCACTTTTTATGGCTTGATCTATATTTTTGCTGTAAGAGTGTGGGAGGAATGAACACATTACAAAAACCTGTAAGAAAACTGCACAATTAGCAAAACAGCATCACAAACATAGATATTCTAAGCACTAAGTTAGCTATGCTCCCTGGGCATCAGACATAAATTTTATGCATTCACAACAAAAGCTCTTCAGCTCCACAGGATAAGCAACTAAATCCAAATAAGACAACAGCCAGTTCACCAAAGCAGTTTATTCTCTGTAGATACTCTTCTCTAGCGCCTTCAAGGAGTAACTAACAAAACACTTCCATCCAATACTTATACACACCTACATTATCACATTATATAATCAAACATCAATTTAACAATTAAGAAACCAATTAAAAAAAGAAAGCAGCATATTTATATAACACTTTTCCAGCAGCAGTCAGTGTTTAACCCTTTTGGTACCAGTGTTTGATATTTTAAAATAAAAATTAATTCTTTCTTTAAAAGTACATTTTTTATACTTTCTTCACTAGCTTCTGTTCTAATAATGTTTTCTAAAATAGACACCCTAAAACTAGTAGTTTCAGAATTATGACATTTAACAAAATGCTGAGCTAAAGGGCTCTCTAACTTGTTATTTTTAATGTCTCTCAGATGTTCCATGATTCTGACTTTAAACATTCTTTTAGTCTGCCCTATGTAAAATTTCCTACATCCACACTTAATAATATAAATAACTTGTTCTGTAACACAACTATAAAGACCTGTAGGTTTAAAATTTATTCCATTTATGTAAGGAAAAGCACTATCTACATGAGCACAAACTTTACATTTACCACAAGGTCTAGTTCCTATATTGCTTATTGCCCTATCTATATTTTGTATGGGTAATTCAAACTTAGTGTGTACTACTATGTCTCTTATCTTCCTCCCTCTTCGATAACTAAACATTAATTTTTTCTTTGTCATCTCACTTAGTTCTTTATAATTTTTTAGGAATCTCCAAAAATGTAATATACATCTATTTATATCATCACTGCAGATATTATATGTAGAGACCATACAAATATTATCTAAATTTCTATATTCTTTACTGTACATCCTATCACTTATTTGTGTCCCTTTATTATACCTTTTTTTAAATATTTCATCCCTACTCTTCTGTATCACCTGCATATTATATTTTCTATCTATAAACATTTCCGTAGTGTCATTTATTTCCTTTTTAAATTCTACTTCAGTATTACATACTCTGGAAATCCTCAAAAATTCACTGTATGGTATAGCTTCTATTGTATGCTTTGGATGGCAACTAGTGCCCATCAAAAATTGATTTATACAATTAAATTTTCTATGTATACCAGTAACTATATATTGTCCTGTAAGTCCCTTCAAATTAATATCTAAGAAAGAAACATTAACTCCACACTGTATTCCATCAAATTTAATATTAAACCTATTCCTTTGTATGTCTTTTATAAAATTTACACTATCCTTTCTACCTCCTTTACACAAAAAAATTAGATCGTCTATAAATCTAAAATAGTGTATTACATATTTTTTTACAAATGAATGTGTATAAATGCATTCAGATTCCACTTGGCCCATAAAGATATTGGCATACATGGGTGCAAATGCTGCACCCATGGCTGTGCCTTGTATTTGATGATACGTTCTATTATTAAAATTAAAATAATTATTTTCCAAACAGAATTTAACTAGTTCCAACACATAATGTGTTAGTGGATAATCTCCCATTGACTTAAATAATGCCTCTATTCCATGTATATTTTTGATATTCGTATATAGACTACTAACATCCAATGTTAGCCAATACATATCTTCACACCAAACAATATTTTTTATCTTATTCAAAAAATCAAAAGAGTCCTTTATATATGATGGCAATTTCATGGCTTCTTTTAACAAAATTTGGTGTAAGATCAGCCCTAAATTATGTAAAAAATAATTTGTAGCCGATACAATCGGCCTGCCTGGAGGGTTATTTATATCCTTATGTAACTTCGGTAGGCAGTAAAATTGCGCAGGGCTGCATTCTGTTATATTTAACTTATAGTCTACATCTTTGTTAGTCCAATAGCCAAGTCTAAGGCCTTTATTTATTAGTTCTAAATAATTCTCTTTGGCTGCAGTGACTTCATCTACGGAAGACTCACAATAAACTGATGTATCTGTTAATAAATTCATACACATTTTCATATATTGTGTGTAGTGCATAATAACAATTTTATTGCCTTTATCAGAAGGCTTTACAATCAGTTCATTCTGCTTGGAAAATTTCATCAATTCAATCCATTCTTTTTTTATTAAATTAAAATTCACATTTGAGACATCTACATTATTAATAATTTCATCAACTTCAAAACCTATCATAGTCGAAAAGTTTTTGATACCCTCATGAACAAAAGGTGGCATAAACTTGTTATTCATATTTATCTTCGATGTATCTATTGTGCAATAAGCATTAAATTCACTTGTGCATGAAAAAAAAGAATCATTCATAGAGTCCTGGCTAGCTTCAAACATCTCACTATCCAAACTTTCAACTTCAGATTGTTTATACTCCACATTTCTATCTACAATACAGTTAAAATAATACCATAAATGTAGTTTACGTATAAATTTGAATATGTCAATCTTACATTCATATTTTTTCGGCAATACCGTCGGAACAAACTTCAGACCATAATTAAATACTGTGTAAACTTCTTCATTAATAAAGCAACCAGATAAATTAACAACTTTATCCTTGATATTTAAATTAGTACCATTTAGTTCTTTTGTATTCGCGCCATGGCCGAAACGGCCCTACCCTATTCGATTCTTGCTCCGTATATGTCCTTTTTTGTTGCTGTAACCTCCCCACCTGTTTGAAGGGACTAGAATGTTCTGGCAGAAAGCAGTCATCCGCTGGTGGAGATAAAGACGGAAATTCTTCTTCTTTATCTCTGTCGCTAAATCTTGGTGCCTTATTGTACGTTTTAACATTGTATTTAGCCACACTATCAGTTCTAGCTTGTTGATTGATGTTTACATTCGAGGGATTCCGGTTAAAGCGTGGCCGCTGATTGGTTCCGCCAAAAAAGGCAGTACCATTCTCGAAGTCCCTCAAGTCTCTCGTGATTTTATGTATCTTTTGCTCAATACATTTGTTTTCATGCACCAGAACTTTTTCTTGAATCTCAATCAAGCAAGATTCAAATTTGATTTTATCTAGTACAGCAGTTAGATTCATACACAGTAAATTGATGTCTTTTTTGATATTCGATAATTTTAGAATGTCCCACTCTATTAATATTTTTAGCCATTCAATTGAACATAAATGTGCCGCTTTCTCCCATCTGCTCATAAAAAGCCTTATCTGTTGTACATGTGGGAACAAACGGTTCCGATGGGAGTTTGATGGCTCTTAAGCCCCTCAGCACTATATTCAGATCAACATACCTTTGTAAGCTGGTATAGTTGTAATATGTCAGCATTTCTTTATCCATTAAATTGCTTAACTTGGACAGTAAAACTTTAACTTCACCAGGATACTCTGTAGATCTCTTCCCAACATGGGCAAATGGATTAATGACTCTCTTGCTTCGAGTCTCTGCAAAAAAACGTTCCCAAATCGGGATACCTGAATTAGCATCCCCAGTAACTTCTGTGCGATTCGGTTCTACATTCCGATTAAGGAAACCCTCTATGGATCGCTGGGAGGTAGCTGTATTCTCCTCCTAAAAATTCTGGGTATATTAGCCCCTGGATCACTGGCCATAAGGAACGATGAAAAACCAATAGACACTCACAACAAAAGCTCTTCAGCTCCACAGGATAAGCAACTAAATCCAAATAAGACAACAGCCAGTTCACCAAAGCAGTTTATTCTCTGTAGATACTCTTCTCTAGCGCCTCGGCTACACAAAGCCTTCAAGGAGTAACTAACAAAACACTTCCATCCAATACTTATACACACCTACATTATCACATTATATAATCAAACATCAATTTAACAATTAAGAAACCAATTAAAAAAAGAAAGCAGCATATTTATATAACACTTTTCCAGCAGCAGTCAGTGTTTAACCCTTTTGGTACCAGTGTTTGATATTTTAAAATAAAAATTAATTCTTTCTTTAAAAGTAAATTTTTTATACTTTCTTCACTAGCTTCTTTTCTAATAATGTTTTCTAAAATAGACACTCTAAAACTAGTAGTTTCAGAATTATGACATTTAACAAAATGCTGAGCTAAAGGGCTCTCTAACTTGTTATTTTTAATGTCTCTCAGATGTTCCATGATTCTGACTTTAAACATTCTTTTAGTCTGCCCTATGTAAAATTTCCTACATCCACACTTAATAATATAAATAACTTGTTCTGTAACACAACTATAAAGACCTGTAGGTTTAAAATGTATTCCATTTATGTAAGGAAAAGCACTATCTACATGAGCACAAACAGCAACACAGCATCACAAACATAGATATTCTAAGCACTAAGTTAGCTATGCTCCCTGGGCATCAGACATAAATTTTATGCATCTCTGAATCCAAAAGATAGAAAACAAGGATATGGCACCATTATCATCACTTGCACTGGGTGCTGTGGTGGTGTGTGTGTGTGTGTGTGTGTGTGGGGGGGGGGGGGGGGGGCAGGAAGCCTAGGCTGACACAAATGGTAAGTGAGTGTGTGTGAAAAAGAAAAACAGGCAAAACTTGGATAATGTATCAAATGGACACTGAGACAAGATGAGCTTTAAACCTCATGACTGAACCATTTAAATGTTGTGTGTGCATCTGTATGGGCACTCCAGGTGAAATTGGTGTGTGAGTGTCTGCAAGAACAGAGCCAGGCTCTAAGCTAGTTCTACATCCTGGTATGTTGGACAGGTGTGAACTGTGTATAGTAGAGGTGGCAGCTCATAGTCATCATACCTGAGCAAGAGAACTGGTTCTGCCAGGAGATACACTGGCATGTCCACACCCACAGTCATATATACTGCTACTACCTGAACATGACTGATGTCTGCTGGATGAGCTCTCCTCAAGGGTATGCCCAGGACCACAACCCCGTGGCCTGCCTCATCTGGATGTGGACACCTGAACCACTGACAGAGCAGTGGAAGTAGTGCCACTACAGGAGCATGGGTACAGCCACGTTGTCTAACATCAGATGATGAGGATGTCCTATGCCCACGAGGATGCTGACTCCCTCAAAGCAGAGCAGGCTTTCCATCACAGACACTACCCATTCCATGTCATTCATCCGTTCCATTGAATTGGCAACACGGTGGAGGCAGTCACACATCTTAGCTTCTGACACATCTACAATCTTAATCACAAACAAGAAGTCACTGGAACCAAGGCAGTTAGAGTGTGCAAATCCAGTTTAATATCACAAATAAAACACGCAAGTTAAAACTTTAATATCACAAATTAAACATGGAAGTTAAAACTTTCACCCAGAGTGCTTCCTCAGGTGTTTAAGATCTGAGCAAAAGTTTTAACTTCCATTGTTTAATTTGTGATATTAAATTGGATTACCACACTCTAACTGCCTTGGTTCCAGTGACTTCTTGTTTGTGATTATGAGATTATGCTGAAATTCACTGAATGTACGGGAGGCCTGTTTATTTCTTTTTTCATGACATTTAACTTTTACAACCCTAAACATTTCCTCAGAGGCAATATTGGAATGTGCCTGCACCTCCATGACAGCCCTAAACATATGTCGAGTGGCAAGGAAAGACACACCTGGATAAGGTGGAGGATGGACAGCAGGCCTAATCCGAGCACCCCTAACAACTCTTCTATGTGGCACCTTGCACACACTTTGGCTATGGCCAGAGTTAACAGGCACTGAAGCCATAGTAACCACACTACCCTGATCTACTGTCTCACCTTCCACCTGTCCAATATCTGAGGGCTCACTGGAATGGGTTGGCATAGGCCTACTGACTGTGTCAGATGGAATTACAGGGAATGGCTTAATGTCAACCTCAGTGTCAGATTCAACCTCTGCACCCCTGACTGTGCTTCAGTTTGGCCATCATCATCACCATCATCAGAGTCTGGCAATACTCTGACATCAGGTGGTAAGAGTCCTATACTTCCACTGTCAGGATCTCCTGTGATAATAAGCAGCAAACACAGGAAAGAAATGAATAGCTACACTACTAAAGGTCAATATATGCTAACAAACTAACAGTGGTGCCACTATTACAGTGGTACTATTACTAATACAGAAATAGACTGACACCCACATCATGTATATGGCTAAAACAAATATTTCTCTCAGCTGCTCATCAGTACTGAAATAAAAATGTATGGCTTACCATGTGCAGATGACTCCCAAGTTCCTAGGAAGGATGGTCCTGGAAGAAATTAAGCAAAAGTTAAGGGCACCATCATCACAGTTAACAGTAACACAGGGGGTTAAAAAGTTTTGGCCCTTTATATGTCCATTAACAATATATGTAACAGAAACTTGGATGACACGTCCACCCCAAGCCCATGTATAATGAACCAGAATGTGTTGTAAACTGTATCAACTACTCCACCCCCCCAAAAAAATGATAAATAAACCTACGTATTGCTGTCAGTATTTTACTATACAAGAACAGTTTTGCAATTGACAATAGTTAAGCCTACCTGGCCACTCTTCTTGGCACATACTTCTCCTCCCTGAAACAGCAGCACCAACATCAATCACATGCTGTTGTGAATTTTCCACTGAGCTCTCTGGATCCCTCACAGTGGACAGGAACTCTTCATCTGGTGTCAGTGGTGGATCTGTAGCAGCCCCCCCCCCCCAGTAGCCATCTGTCCATGGGCCACAGCAGCTGCTTTCCTCTGGGCTGATGAAATCATGTCAGTGGGCCTATGACACATCTGATCATATTTCCTGCTGTGGCCCCCAACACCATTCACATCTTCTACTATCTGCTGCCAAATTTGCATTCTTCCAGACATACCCCATGGTCTCTCCAAAACAGAAAGCCACCCTCTCACCTAAAGGCTTGTAAAATTACATCATTCTCAGGGTCACTAAAGGGGGGGTTGCAGGGATTGGGAGGCTTTGGTGCTATAGTACTAGGTGACATAAAACAAAAAAGGATAATACACATAAATAAAATCCTGCTTAGATGTAACACATAAAGAAGTACTTTTTCAATATTACTCACTGGAGAAAAAATTCAAATGTATTCAAATATAAAAAAAGGATTTATGTGGTTTTAACTTATCACAGTCAAACACAAAGTAAGCTTGGATCCAAAACTAGGGCAGTAACAATCATGAAGTAAAACTGTACAAAAAATTTTCTATGTGCCAACACAGACATGAAATTTGGCTCCCCACCCCCAAAACAACAAGCAAATGGCATTTTGCTACCAAAGAAAGGAATTAGAACTTTCAGTGATTGTTATAACTGCTATCAAAGAAACTGTCCAAAAAACATGTGTACACATTTACCTCAGAACATTTATTTTGATGCAATTGACAGTCACCTGTACCAGTGGCCAGCACTCCCCTAGAGGTGTCTATGGGCCATCCTAGAAGGCTAACACCCCTGTGTCATTGACAATACACATTTACATTTCATGGAAATAACAATAGAAGAGTGCAAAGAGAAACAGTTGTAACATTTAACACTTGTGGTAAAAGTTAATAAGGCAGTGAATCTGTGAAAGAAACATGCTCTGACCAAAACACCTATACCCATCAGTAAACTTCTAAAAAGTGTGTACAGATAAAAGTAGCATTTGCTAATACATATATAAAAATATTTTTCTAACTGACATCTGAGCATATCCAGTATCCAACTTAAAAATGCAATCATACCTTATCAAGATCAGAAGTCTTGTACCTAGATACATCCAAAGTAATAGCAATCTTCACCTGTGTTATCCACATAAACAAGTCTCCTCACCTTCAGGCTCCCTACCTACATGGTTACCTTTTTATAGTGTACATTCAAGGTTGTGAGCATGGTGAAGATGCAACTGAGGTGTGAACTTATTAGAATTGCTGAAATTCTTGGCTACATGTAGCAGATGTAAACATAGGGCAGGCACTCCCTCAGTGTTTGTTGCTAATGGATCGCAAGTATTTGTGATTATGATTATAGGAAGGAAAACACAACAACAAATCAGACTCCCTTACCTCCAGTGGGTGTGGCAGCCAGATCAGACATACAAAGTATAGAAGTAATTGCATCAATGTTTTAAAAGTAGGTAAGCAGCACACATTTCACAGTTTCTCTTCAGTAACATCCAAAATCCCCTGCATTAGTTGAAAACTGTATATTATTGCCATTTAATATTCTCTGACATTTCAAGGACAATGATACAAAATACCTTATAGACTGCATGTCTTAGAGCTGCATTTCTCCAAACAGTAGTCAAAAGGATTGTGTGATCACTCATTGAACTACATCTGAAATTAATACACGTACAAACAAATCATAATTGTACAAATGCCATGTGTCTTGTTGATATTGTAGCTGATTTTGGACTTGCTTGTATGCACAATTATTTTCATTGTCTGCTGCAAAGCTGTTTCTGTGGCAAAGAGAGATGACACCCTTACACTGTGTTTTGAAGGTTCATTGGTGTTAAAATTCAAATCCAGACTTGCATAAAAATATCTCATGTGCATTAACATATATTTTGTAGTGTTGCTTATTTTATAGATTTTTTCATTTGTTTTTTTTTGTTTGTATGCCAGTATTTGCACAGTGTGTAGCTTAGTGAAAACATGCAAAATAGATGTACTTCTTTGATAATCAATACATCAGTTACACCTGTGAATCACTTCTGTGTGTAGCACATCTGTTAAATATGTTGATCCATACAGCATATACTATGTGTAGATCAGGGTTCAAGTCCCACCTTTGTCCTTTATGGATGACACCTAATAAAAACTGATCACAAGGCTAAAACAAGTTTAGTTTTGCTTATCTCATTTGTGTGATGCTTACCATCACGTAAACCTGAACTAGTGGCCCACACAGGAAGCAGAATTAACACCTGCAGACAGGACATAGACATTCTAAATGTGAAAAAGGATACATTGTTGCATTTTTTGCTTTCCATCGTGCAACACCGCTTAACGACATTGAGCGGTGGTTAATACACAGAAGTTAATAATGAATAGGGAAATATCCAACTGTTATTTAACTATTCCTGGGGCAGCAGGTGTAAGTAGGGCTGTAATACAGATGGTCCTGGATTCTAATACAGGAAATTCCAGACATTTAGTTTTGTTCCATTTCACATTAGTTCAACATATTTTGCTATTGTTACAGTTCAGTTTATAGTAATGAACAGGAAAATATCCAAGTGTTATTTCAATATTCCTGTGGCAAGAAGTGTAAGTGTAGGGCTGTTATACATATGGTCCTGGGTTCTAATACAGGAAATTCCAGACATTTTAGTGTTGTTCCATTTCACATTAAATATCTCTTTAATTATAAATAATAACTATGCATAGAAGTAGAACTCATATTAATTATATGTATGAGGGATAAGACAAACTTACTTTGTTTTGAAGGTTCAGATGTATGACTGAGGGTATACTGTCTACTATGTTTCTGTAAGTATAATTTTGCTATCTGGACTTGGATGGCCTTCACACTGCAATAAGGCACATATCCACATGAATGTATAAATAAAGCCCTTGTCAGGTCACACACAAACACATGGTTAACACCACAATCTATCATCTGTATTTATAAATAATTCATGATTATGTCTGAGAAGCACTTCTTCTGTGGCAAAGATGAAATATCACCACTGTGGAAGAAAATGTTTTGTCTTTTATGCATAGGTTTGAATACCACAGTATAAAAATTTATTTTATCAGTGTATAAAGCCAAACCAAAAGTTTGTCAGGTCATGAAATTTATGCCCCCAGTGCATGTCTGCACAGTTAAATCACCTAGCATTTACAGCAGCAAACAACCCTCAGACTAATGTCAAGTATTAGATTAACCTTTCTGTTTTCAAAACTGCTTTCCTTTCTCTTTGGCACTGCTGTTCTCCACTTAATGTCACACAAATGCAGTTGGCATCATTGTTTGGGTTTGAGCACGACCAGTAAATGAGATAACAGGAATTGGAGGGAAATAATTATTATCTATTGCTGTGTTTTCTGGTTAGACATGTCTGCTGTTAGAAGGGAAGGTGGCCAATTTAGGGAGCAGAGGTGATGTGTTCAGGAGTCCAGAATCTTTACTGTAATCTTTGTAAAGTGCCACAGCCAAAGGCATTTGCAGGGGTACTATACTGACTCCCAGTACAAGCCTGAGGCTTGGAATGGTCTGGCTTAGGCTGTCTGCATTGGGACTGACATTCCACATACTGGAGAACAGTGTAGGCACCACTTTAATGACTTAAAAAGGCACAAGAGGGATATACTCAACCAGTGGCTGTATGAGTTCAAAACTAGCAACATCCCACAATTGTGTAAGTATACCAATAAAGAGAATTTATAATAGGTAGAAAGCTAAATATAGGAAAGACTGGTATGAGTAATGCTCTTCTGTTCTTTTCTTTACGCTGCTAATGCAGAACTCATATTGCAAATAGTGAGGCCCATGCTGAATGTCTAGAGAGACTGAGAGAAGCAAGGAGCATATATACAGCACAAGAGAAGTATTATTGTAGCTTTTAAATGAAAAAACATGTTTTTCTTTTCTATACAATTGTAGCAAACTATGCATCCATATTCTAACTGTAAAAGCAAGTATGCATGCTTCAGTCTACAGCACAAGCCAACTTTAGGGAGTCAAGTGTAAGATTGTAGTCAGATGTTGTGGGTTCAAATACCACAAGTAGCAAGTATAAAATAGTGCAATCCTTTAAAAATATTAAATAAATTAAATTCTACACAAGTGGCATAAAAGCCTCACTGTTAACTTCAATCTGTATAACATCTGCACATTGCAAAGATTACTTTGAGCAATTATACTTTGTAGTTGTTATGAAGTATACTTAAATGTACATTTCCATATAAAATAGTTGTATTATTCTGATAATGCAATGTATGTCACATATGATGGTACTAATTTTATCTCTTTTTTTCTGTCACCCCAACCCTTATCTCTTTTTCTTTTTCTTTGTGTCGTCAAAACATTTCCAGGTCATTCATCTCTAACAAATCAGAAAATGTTTTACAGCACAGGGAGGTAGGTCAACCCTGTTGGCTCAGCCTGCCTTCCCTCCACCAGCTCCAATGCTCAGCACTTCTGGGATCCAACCTGACAGTACTGCCTCTGCTCTCCCTGCACTATCTACTCCCTTAGGTAGCACTACTTCAGCAGTTGGTGCTGTGGTACCCCCTCCCCAGGAGTACTGACAGATGTGAGGCTTTTATTACCCACCAGCCAAGAGATGCCAGGGTTGGTGCATAGAGTCATTCACAGATCCAATGGTGCACGCCTTTGCTAGATGGAGAGGCTGCTCTCCCTCATGTTCCATAGAAGGAGGAGATGTCAAGCACTTTAGGAGCCAGCAGAATAAGCGGATGGTGATGACAGTCCTGCAGGTGAGGACTAGATTCTCACTGCCCTCATGTTTCATGGGCATGGGCTTTTGTTCTCCCTGCCTAACCTCAGTCATGGTGTCCCCAACCTTTTGTGTCCTTCATTGTCCCTGTGCCTTGTCTTGTTTGTCCTGTTTGCATATGATTCCTCACCTACCCTACTTCCCTGACCCAGAAATACCTATGTCCATTACCCACCATTCCTCTCTTACTGAAGTTAAAAAAAAGAAAAAGGGCATTTGCCCCCCAAAAAATTAAAAAATATCATCCGATACATAGCTCTTCACTTCAAACGTGTTTTCTTGACACACTTGATTTGATCCAATTGACTGCACAACATTATTGTGTTGTTGGCACCCCTCTTTGTTGAGGTGACAGTCCAAATTCAGCTAATATCCTGTACTATATTTTCAGGTTACACTGTTGAAGAAGTGGATAGCTATGGTTCTATCCTACCTCCCTCCTGCACATTCCTATGTTGTTTTCACTTTGTTCTTCCTCCTGATTGCCTCCCTTTTCACCACTTTTCTATTTATCCCATTTTAAAACCTTTAATCTGGTCAAAAAAAATATAATCATATACAACACACTTAATAAATAAAGCAACATTGGAGCCCTTCAATTTTTGGCCTCTGTGTTTGAGTGGAGTTTGGCATCATGTACTAATGCCAAACGATGGTGAATTACTCTTCATTGGTGTGGTTACCTCCATGCACTGCCACTTAAACATGCTGCACTAAGGTAACACACACTAACACAGAGTGAATGCAGCATAAATAATTATTTCATTGCATTATCACTACTTATTTAATTTAAAACTATTACATACACTTGGATTTGATTCCTATTATCATCTAAGCTCCAAAAGAAATGTCAATGCACTTACAACTGCTGCCACATAATCAGCTACGTAGCAGGTCTGTTTCATGCACTCCGTGCTCAGAACTCTCATTATTTTATCAATAAGCCTCATACGCACAAACATGGAAAGCACTATAAATGTGTATCTCACATGCACAAATAATTTGCCATCCATCGTGCAAACCTACTGCTTGGCGATATACTATGGAAGGTGGACAATAGCATGTATTACTTTTGTTTACTGTCCATTTAGTCTTCATGCCATGAAACTCCATGTGAAAACACAAACAAAAGGAAGGCACTATCTAAGAAAATAACAAATATTTACAATGCAGCCAACTTTCACCTCCCCCCATGCACTGCAACCTTGGTTTCTCAGTGCTTGTTCACAAATATATCAACTAAACTACAGAAATAAATAACAAATTCTTTCTCATACACCATGCATGTCTTTATAATGACAATATACATTCAGATTTCCCAATACTTTTAGTAATGTGGACACCTGTTTGCATATTGTTTGTAAACCTGTCTCTTAAATTATACCTGCACATTGGAAACATAACACCAAATATAGCACATTGCACACTCACCAATATGGTAACATGTAGAACTTTAATATCTTGACAGTTGTGCATGCCTATACGGCCATTTCATACAGGCCTGCCAATATCTTGTTTCCAACATCTACTACTTCTACTATTACTACTTGGGGGGGCTGTCAATTCTGTAATTAGTGGAGAATTCTACTTTATAGAAGGAAAATATGACAGATTTTTGCATGTTTTTGTAGGCCATGTGGCTTTAGCACCAAAAATGTGTCTGTATTAGCCCCTCCTGGAATATGTAAACATCACTGGTGGACTCAATGATTGCACCCGATATGCATTTATCAGCAAACTTTGTAAACCAAAGGCCATATACTTTATCCTGGACTTCCAAAAAATAGATTCTGAAAAGTAAAGGACCCAGCATAGATCCTTGTGGTACATCACTGGTGATGGCTGTACTGGTACAGATTGTTTCACCATTTCTCACAGTATGTGTTCTGTTAGCGAGCTAACTGGTTAGCTATCTACCGAGGTAAGAGTTATTCCACAGCTGGGAGAGTTTCTCAATGATATCTCAGTAGAGCATTGTGTCAAAACCATTGGCCAGATCAACGTAGGTGGAATGTACCATCTTACCTTCATCCAGCCCTTTGGTAACTTTGTCAAAGAAGTCTACTATGTTTAATAGGCATGATCTACCATTAATGAAGCTAAATTGGGTTCGATCCAGAGTTTAAAGGTCACCTATGTCCTTGTTGATAAGGTCCATGATGCTTCTTTTCATGGCCTTGCAGATGAGACTGGTTAGACTTATAGGTCCATATTTCACAGGGTTGGTTGATGACTCACATTTATGTAAGATTACTGATGCTGTATTCTACTCCACTGGAACCAAGCCGGTTCTCAGGCTATGGTGACAGAGGATGGTAATTTGGTCCATTAGGTAGCAGATTGCTTAGTAAGTGATGCACATAGTACATAATTAGCTGTTTTATAACATTGATTGTGTGAGTTACATTTGTGACAGTGTGGGTTGTGCCATATATATGCCATGCACACTTGTTAACTAGACTGGATTGTTCATAATGTTACATACAGGTATAGCAGTGTTCCTCCTAACACCTCCAGCAGATGTTACAGTATAAGGACAGTGAGCTTGATTACCCTCATAAATTGCTGATATCTCATAACAGTTGTACAAGTGTGTTAGTGCAGAAATATCTATGATTACTCATAATCCAAAGCATAAAAAATAGCAGGAACACAATGACTTCACAATATAAATGTGTTTTATTAAAATAAGACAGATGAGAGCTTTCTCACTGTGCAGCCAACGCTTCTTCAAATCATAAAAACACAAGGTTACCAAACAGTTTAAAACATTTAATCAATTAACAACCACTAATAACCAACCACATTGTTAAATTAATTTTCTTCCCTTCAATACTGGTTTTAAACAAGCATATGCATTTATACCAGGGTATTTGTCAGTTTGTAACCTTAAAATCCATTTAAGTTCCATCATTTCAGTATAGTTGGTAAGGTCACAGGCTGTAGTACTCTAAAGACAAAATCATGTCCTGCATTTTCTTGGATGTGTTTTGCTAAACCATTTATGATATTACTGGTTCTAATATCATAAGAATGGCTAAAAATTCTGTCTTTCAATCTCTTATTCATCTTGCCAACATACAATCCTTGACAGGATTTACATGTGGCCAAGTATATCCCATTTTCTGTACAGCAGTCTGCAAGGAACCTAGGGTTGAAAATATTATTCAACCGTGGATGCTTAAACATTTGTTCCTGTGATATAAATGTATATGCTCTACAGTGCCGGCATCTGCATGTGCCTAATCTAGCGGACTGCTGACGTCTTTCCTCTATGTTAGGCTATCCAGCACATAGTTGTCTCTTCAAGTTCAAACAGTTCTTATACAAAAAGGAGGGGTTGGATCCAACCAACTCAGCTTTCTTGATGTTACTTGTAAGTATCCCCCAGTTTTTCCGTATGGTGCTACAAATGGAACTTATATCATTTGTATATTTCAAACCAAATCTAAGCTTAACTGTCTTTATTTCAGAGCTCCTATCCCTATTATTGTTAAAATTATGTCTAGAAAAATACAGTGCAGCAGTAGTTTTCCTATCATTAATTAACCCCCCTTTATGTTTAGCTAAAATATCATTCCTATAGCCCCTTTTGAAAAAGTGCTTTGTCAGTGCTTCAAAATTCTCATGGAAGTCATTGGGCAGGATTCACGAAGGCTTGCACAGAGTCTAAGAGTAGTGTAAGACTCCATGCAGCCTTCGTGATCCAGGAACAGCCCAAAGTCCATGTAAGAGACCAGCTAAAACGTCTCTTACACGGAGTGGGCGTGGATAAGCTAATCACCTCACTTGCAGCCAAATAGCATGCAAATGAGGTAGATTAGCAATCCAGGAAGCCAAAAGCAACCCGTGTAAGAGCCGTTCTAGCTGCAGAAATGTACTCAGTTGACAACTGAATATGTTTCTGCAAAAAACACAATGGAGCCATGTCAGCTCCAAATAAAGGGTGCATATGTGTCAGGCAGCATGCCAATGGCCAAATATGTGGCCATTGGCAAGGTACCCCGATGCAAATATGAGAAATAAATATATTTTTTTCGGTGATTGCTGGTGTTTAAACGCAGCGCAGCCCCGCGCAAATGGGCTGTGCTATATAAAAACATAAAAATGAAGGTTATAAACCCACAAATGTGGGTTTTATGCAATACATGGATTTACAATGCAGGGACCAACAGACCAAAAACAACATGGCCACCGTGTAGTGGTTGCTAAGGGGGGAAGCTGAGTCTAAGACATGTAACTAAGCATTAGTAGGCAATCTGATGCAAATGAGTGTTAGGATACTGAATTCCACTGTCACATAGCAAATGAGCACATTCTGAGTAGTGTAAGAGATACATAAGGGGGAGGAACAGAGTAGGAGATAGGTGACATCACAGGGGGGAATGGAAGAAAAAAATGCAGTTCATTGGAGGTCAGAGTTACATGACAGATGTCAGACACATATCATGGAAAGAGGAGTGCCACGACATAAGCATGGGAAAGTCAAGAAATGGAAGGTGTACACTGTTGCCTACACCAAAGTTCCTTGCTGGGCGTGCATGCACACGTGTGCGCGCCATGAAGCGTGAGTTGGGCAGTGTGCATGTGTGTAAGGCAGACTGAGCATGTGGGAGCGTGTTGGGAGATGTTTAACACTGTTTGCACTGGTGTGCGCACGTGTAGGGCAGACTGAGCATGTGGGAGCCTGTTGGCAGACTTGTAACTCTGTTTGCATGGGTGTGCGTGCATTTTAACCCGAATAAGCAGATTCTGAACCGTGTAAGCATGTGTGCGCGTGTAAGCCACTGTGAGCGTGTTTCTGCTGGTATGCACGCTGCTCCCCCCTGAGGAAACAGAAAGGAAAAAGGAAGCAACAGAATTAGTAGGAAGCTAGCAGGGAATACTGCTGGAGCTAGCAGGTGAAAACAATTAGAAGCAGGCAATTAGACAGGCAGAATAGTAGCTCAGCCCAACACTTAAAACTCTGCAAACAGCAGTGCAAGATGTTTCTCTCAAGAGACACTGCAAGACAGGATTAAGCTATTAGAAGTGAAAACTGAAAAAGCTGAACTCAGAGCAGAAATGTTAGGGGCTGCCATAGCTGTCATAATGAGACATAGGCGACTTGCTGAGGGTGATGACAATGCAGATGGTGCCAGACAACCCACAGTGAGGAGACGGAGAAGAGTGTACAGGCCCAGGGTTACCTACCATGGATTACAAGAGCTGGAGATAGTAGAGCGCTATAGAGTGGACAGAGAGCTCCTGCAGCAAATAGTGGAGCTGTGCAGGCCACGCCTCACACACAGAACCAACAGAGGGGAACCCATCCCAGTGGAAACAAAGGTATGTGTTGGCCTAAGAATACTAGCAACAGGTACCTTCCAGAGACCAACTGGTGATATGATGGGGATATCACAGGCATCGGCCTCCAGAGTACTGTACCAGTTCCTGGATGCCATGACAGCACATGTCGGTGATCATGTATATTTCCCCAATGCCCGTGAGGTATTGGCCAGCAATATGCGTCTCTTCCAGCAAATAGTGGAATACCCCGAAGTAGTGGGTGCAATAGACTGCATGCACATATGCATCAAAGCACCAGCCGGTGAGCGGGGTAGGGCCTACATTAACCGCAAGGGTTTCCCCTCCATCAACTGCCAGGTCATGTGTGATGCCCAGGGCATAATAATGAATGTGTGTGCTGGCTGCCCTGGGAGCTACCATGATTCCCACATCTGACATTTGACGCAGCTGTACCAGACATTTGCCAATGGGGACATCCTACACGGACACCTAATGGGGGATGCAGGTTATGCACTGGAGCCGTGGCTGATGACACCCATCAGAAACGCACATACACCTGAACAGGAACGCCATAATGAGGCACACGCACAAACACGTAATGTAATAGAGCGTGTGTTTGGGCTGATCAAGTCACGGTTCCAGTGTCTGGACACATCTGGTGGAACCTTGCAGTACACACCAACTACATGTACCCAAATTGTCATGGTATGTGCTATGCTGCATAATATAATCTTGTGAGAACAGCTGCAGCAGGACCAGCATAGGGCTGGGACAAACAGCCCCCCACCATTGCCAAGGCCATCACAGGCAGAGCGTGACTCGGAGGAGGAACAACCTGAGCCTGCTCCAGTAGGCAGAAGGAGGCATGCCCAGTATGCCCTGGCCTTGGCAAAGAGGCAACACATAGCACATACACTGGCTCAGTAGGAACCCTGGGAATGATACCACCTCAGACTCACTCAAATAATAACAGGGATGCCTAAAATGACATGACCTGCTCACAAACATGTACAGGGAGTGTAATATGTGCATCTGACAGCGGCAACCCTGCAGCACCACCTGAGGCATGAATGCCATGTGTTAAGTAATGTAACACCATGTACTATATGCACACCTGAGGACCGTGACTAACATCCTACCCTCACCAAGCATCATGCCACAATATGACAATGAGATGATCAATTGCAATAATTGGCTGAAGTATTGCAGTTAGCAAAGGGGATCCAATGTGTGCCAGCCTGGGATGACATGCTGAGCATGACATGATGCTCCACCTGCTAGGACTGGTGTGCACCTATCAGTGCAGGCCATATGGATACTGGCAAAGGCTGTTGTTACCCACAGCATGCCCTGAATAGGTAAGGCTCAAAACACAAACCTACCTCCATAGGTATCAGAAGGGATAAGAACCTAGATGTAATGCTACCCAATGCCAGAAGTCTAAACAGCAAGATGCATGCAGTCTAAACTTACCCAGTATGGAGAATGTTGATATCTGTGCTGTAACAGAAAACTGGGTCAAGGCTCACAACAGCACCCTAACACTACCAGGTTACACCTCATACTGTGCTGTATAACCTCAAAACATGGAACAAGCTACAAAAGGAGGGTGACTAGCAATAATTGTCAAGGATAACCACACCCCCATGTTGGTACCACAACAAGAAGCAGCATGGACTAGCCATGGTCAAGTAACAGTGGCTAAAACTGCCTCCCAGTTTATAGCCTGCTACAGACTACCATCCCAACACCAGGAACTGCACGTGGCCTATGTTGGAATACATGAATATATCAAGTCCTCCAAACCACATTATATTGGGTGACTGAAAATACCCAGACATAGACTGGGAGCATTATACTAGCTCCAACACTGTAGGACAAAAGTTCATAGAATCCATAAACCAAAATGCCCAGGAACAATGTACCACTCCCACAAGAGGGGTAAGCATACTGGATGTGATAATCAGCAACATGGGTACTGGATGGCAAGATGAGAAGTGTATTGCTCACTGGTAAAACCAGACCATAGAGTAATCACACTGGATATACACATCCTGACCACAGTCCCTGGCCAGAAAACCACAGTGAAAAACATGTGTAAAGCATAACTTGCACTCCTCCAAACTGATGTGGAATCCATTAAAGGCCCTGTGCAGATGCAAAATATGGGCCACACCTCAGAACCTGTTATACAGGCATTCCATGAACCCCGCCAGGAATGCTTGGATTATGCAATCCTAAATTAAAACAAGACACAATGCCATACACGCAGGCATCTGGCATGGTGGACTCCAGCCATTACCAAACCATGCAAGAGAATGAGGAAGCTACTACATGATAGAGCAAACATAAAAAAGAAGTAATCACTGATCAGTAGTATGGCAATAAAATATGTCCACTAAGGCCAGCTACGACAAGTTGAATCTGTGAATCTTGAGGCAATGTTACACCTGCCCCAAGTCCACAGACAACCCTCAACTCCCCCCAAGAAATACAAATATATGTGAGAGATGCAACCATTTATCCAAACTGGAGGCTGAGCTCCCTCAACTCAGTACTCCCAAAACTAGTCAGGAGGAGAAGGTAACCACACACACCACAAACCCAGTCCCACATAGACCTATCACAACTGCAAACCAAAGACATAAACACAGAAAAACATTCCTGGTGGCCCGAATTACAAACACACCACACCAACAGAGGCCTCCAAAGCAGACACCCAATCAAACAACCTCCAAACATAGCACATGCAACATATAGTACACAAAGCTGGTGTGCCAAACAGTCACAGGCCAGAAGGAGAAACAACATGCCTGATACAGTTGTAATAGGTGACTCCATAGTGAGGCACGCTGCTGTCCCGCACACCAGACTGAACAAGGGAAAGGGTACAGTAAGCTGCCTGTAGGCTGCTACAATACGCCACATAACACAAGTATGCAGGTCACCCCAAAGCAAGTAGAAATATGATGAAGTAATAGTACATGCTGGTGTGAATGACCTGAGATGTACCTCCCCGGACTACATGAAAAGAGACATAGATGATCTCTCCAATTATGTAGTCCAGGCTGGTATGACACTGACCGTTTGCAGCATCCTATCCTCACCAAGAATGATACCACAGTACAAACACAGAATGATCAGTTATAACAAGTGGCACAATTACTGGTGTCATTCCAAGGGGATCCAATGTCTGTCTGCTTGGGATGTCATGCTTGACAAGCCACGCAGCTGTTCCAGGGATGGCTTGCACCTGTTACCCCTGGATGTCTGGATATTGGATAAGGCTTTTGCCACCTCCATAGAGCCTTTTGTAGGCAAGGCTGAAAAGACTAACCCACCACCCTAGAAAACATAAGTGGAAAGAAACATAAGGGTAATGCTGACCAATGCCAGATGTGTAAACCTCAATATGCATGCTCCTGAGGCCCTCCCCAGTATGGAGAACATCGATGTCTGTGCAGTGACAGAAACCTGCTGCAAGCCTCCTGACAGCACACCAGCACTACCAGGTTATACCACATATCATGCGTTATGGCCCCAAAACCTGGAATAAAACATAAAAGGAGGGTGAGTATCCATATTCAGCACAGACACCCATACGTCCAGGTAACTGACGATGCACAAGGCATTGGAGTCCACCCATGTTCAACTAACCATAGGCAAGACTGCTGTACAGTCTGTAGCATGCTACAGACCACACTCTCACACACAGGAACCCCACCCAGCCATCCTGAAGACACTGGACAGTATGAATGTCCCATCAAATACCAAACAAGGTACTCACAAATTACCACATAGGTGGTAAACCATTATGTATGGAAGGAGTAATCAGGGACCTAGGGACACAAGTGGACAGTAACCTGTTATGTGACACTCACATTACCAATGTGGCTAGGAAGACTGTCTATATTGGACACCGTATCATGAAAGGATTCACATCTACGTCAACAGAGGTCATTGTGCCCCTATACTGTTCTCTTATCAGACCCATATAATCTAGTACAATGGTACAATGCCTCATTTGGGATGTACCTTACCTGACACCTGCAGCAGTTAGAAAGATCTCAAAGGTACCTCACCAAGAGGATAAAGGGTCTCAAATATATGTCATATGCAGCCTGGCTGTAGACACCCCAGCTGAATGCAGTCACATACTGCCTACACAGAGGCATTGTATGTCTGTTGTACAAGGCCATGCCCAACACAGGAGTAATGGACATGCTCCACCCCAGAAAACTCAAAGCCATCGGAGCTGTGAGAGTGAGAGATGTCAACCTCAACACATAATGAAATAGGATGTGCTGGAGGGACAGATACATAACCCAGAGGCTCCCCACACCCTGGAACAGAATTCCACTCCATGTTAGGGAGAGCCCCTCACTGACACTCTTCAACAGGAATCTTGCCAAGTGGATGGACGATCATAGATTTACACTGGGGGTCTTCACTGTGTTATGTCCAGACAGAGGCACAGCAAAGCAAATCATAAATGGCCATAATATTCACATAGCAAGGGGTGGCGAAAGCCACACACACTCTGGCTAGGCTTACAAATGCCCTAGGGTGGATAGCCTAGCATGAACCTATGAACCTATGAAGATACAAATTGTACAGGACACTAAAGATAATCCCAAGGCTTCCTCAACTGATGGTAGGAACTGTGTTGGGAATTCAAAGATATGCTCTGAATCACACAGATATTACAAACAACATACCAAACACACACACATATTGTCAACATACAACCTGACAGGTGCAGTGCAACCCCCCAGAATGCAAAATATCTATCCCAGCAGACTGCTGGCCCCCTGACATTGCAGATGCTGAGGTAACAGCCAGCATCTACAAAGCAAAACACACAGCAGCAATGGTATGAGATGGTGTCCTGGGCTGAGTCCAACATGGACTCCAAGAAGAATGGAATGCCAAATCACACTGCTGCTCAATGTCAGCCTTACCACAGGATATGTACCCAAAGAGCAGAGTACAACAACAGTGGTCATGCTCAACAAAGGTGTTGCCTGAATGGATACTGAAAACTACCACCCCAGAATCCTGAGAAGCTTGGTCTGCACAGCTATGGAACGGATCAGCATGTACCGCAGACATAAAGATATTGGGGACCTAGTGACACCGGACCCTACCCAGTGTGGCTTTCTTAAGTGCAGATCCTGCCCCTAAACATGTTTGACTCATTTGAAACAGTCATTAAGGTCACTGATGAGGGCAATGTGGTCCACACAGCATAGCTGGACCTTGCAAAGGCTTCCATACAATACCCTACATGTTCATTATAGATATGCTCACCAGCTTAAATATAAACCCCTATGTCAGTAGAGGGGTTGCAAACCAGACCAAGGACAGAACTGACATGGTCAGACATGCTGCAGTCATGTCAGACTACAAACCAGATATAACTGGCATCCCACAAGGCTTGGTCCTGGGACCTCCCACGTTTGGTATATATGTCCCATAGGTACAGGCCAACATGGAAGGACTGTGTCTGAACATGTTTGCAGAGGACTACAAACTGCCCATCATATCTGACCCTCCAGCTGACACAAGCATCCCACAAAAGGGCCACATAGATACAGACAACTGGTGCCATAGCCATGTCAGCAAGCTAATTGCAGAAAAGTGTATAGTCAACCCCCGTGGATATACAGTAAGTGCCCACCAATTACCACATAGGTGTTAACCCATTACATACTTAACATGTAATGAGAGACCTGGGGGCACAAGGTGATAGATATCCTGCATTGGACAAACATGTGGCTGTAGTGTTTACAGAAACATCCCATATACCCACCTAATCATGAAGGTTGTCAGATCCAGATAAGGGGAGGTCATTGTGGCCCTGCAGTATTCTTTCATCAGCATTACAATTGACTATGATAGCCCCTGTGGGATGTACCTCAGCAGACACCTCCATCAACTGTAAAGTCCCCAACAGTACCTCACCAGGAGTATCAAAGAGCTTGAATAGATGCCATGTGTTGCCTGATTAAACAAACTGCAGCTACACACACTGCCATACTGCCCACCCAGAGGCAAGCTGTGCCTGATGTATAAAGCCATGTCCAAGCTGGAATCAATGAACATGCTGCACCTTGTACAATCTGAATGGCAGTGAGCTATGCACTTGAGAGACCTGAACCCCAGCACTGAATTACATAGGACAAGCTGTACTGCATGATCCATAACAAAGAAGTCACCCCCACTCATGAGTAAACTGCCAGTACAGGTTATCCATAGAGTCACTCATCGATTCTCCTCAAGAGGAATCTTGATGAGTGGATGGGAGATGGTAGGTTTACCCTGGGTATCACTGTTATGTCACAGGTAGACGGAGGCACAGTATACTAACCATGACATATGACATGGCAAACTCCACTTACAATGTGTGTCGAAGGACAAACACACTCTCTGACTAGCATTAGAAATGGCCTAGGGCACATCGCTAGTGTTTGCAAATGTACACCTATGTTGTGGAATACACTACCAATGTTGGACAAGCCTGGTTTAAGTAGTTCATATCTGAACATAGTGCAACATGGTCAGATGTGCACAACTGGCCCCTAACCAGGCTGTTGTGCTCACTATGGAAATGTAAAGCAGTGATGGGACTAAAGCCCAGGATACTGTCCACCACAGTGAAAGTACTGAACCAGTACACTATACGGTACTACAGTGTTAAGTCGGTATGAAAGGATGTTGACAACTGTATGTAAAGTATCCCATGCAAACCCTGCAGGCACAGTATAATCCCTGCTGTGTTCACACACAAAGCAGTTGGACAATAACTACACAACATGACACACAACACACAACCATAAACGGGAGATATTTGTTGAAGTTCACACTCATCCACAAAGGTGGTGGGCTGCAGAGTTCAACATATGGAAAGCTCACACTGGGCATGCTCGCACACTTTGATAAATGAGACATATGTCAGACAACATGCCATGGGAAGGCTGAACTGGGCATGCTCACACACTTAGGCCAAATCTCAGTTTAGCAGTTGGCCACACATATCTGGTATTTGTACGTGTTATTCCAGGAACCAACCCCATTACAGCAATCTGCCCAGTGCACACAGTTAAATGACTACAGAGACATACATGATATAGTGGATCCCTCCCATATGCAAACATCTTCCACAGATACACAAGTTGTTCATACAAACAGGGAATGCTATGGCAATAAAGACCTGCAAACAGTCTATCAGCAACAAATAATGTGCATCTGACAATTAAACATATGGGTGTAGAGGTCAACACTAGGCTGTTTGCCCTAGGGAATGACAGCTTAGCCAGAGTGTGCTTGGCGTCTGCCTCCCCAGTACAGTAGGCTACTGTACCACTGTAAAGTAGGTCACATAAGGCACCGTGTAAGGCAAGTGTGCTGTGCCTCTGTCAAGCAGGGACACAGTGGAGATCCCAGGGTTTGAATTTGCTAAGCCACAGCCATGTTGTTGGTGTGTGCTGGAAGAGGGTTGCTGAGGACCTCTAACATTAGGTGGGCGTCAATAACAGACAGGGGAGCCTTATGTGCATTGTCTGGGCAATTTCACTGTCAACACTGTGTTGTGATGTTTATGAGGGATTGAAGTGTCGTGCCAGTACTGTTCAGAGATGTCCTCCCTCTGTGGGCTACTGCTCTGCAATGTATTAGCTCACTCTGTCTGTTGGACAGCTCATATATGGCTGGTGTACATCTGACAGGTGTCCTGTTGTGGAGCAGTCATGGGTATATTTGGGATAGCATGATCAACGCAAACCTTCCACATGCTCATAGAATGCAGTTGTCAAGGATTATGCAGAGTGGCCTGTATACTCCCCCAGCATGGGTCCTTTGAAGTCTTCAACCCCAGTCTTCACAAGTGCAAAGTCTGCTTTTGATAAATACAGTTTGTTTGCAGTGACAACCTTGCCTGGGGGTGGGGATGGGATATGGATGGCCAGGGAAAGGTGGGTATAGTCAGATATCAACAATGGTGGTCTACCTCAGGTGTGGAACAGTGAGTACCCATGTTGTAGATGGTCAGGTGCAATATGTATTCCCCCTTGTGGCTGTGGTGAGTGGTTCTGCCATAGCACATGGACTCACAAACTGTAGTGGCTGTAGGGTAATGTTGTAGAGGCCTGAGTAGTTCCCACACACAATATGCCTGTACCTGACATTAACAACTGGAATATTGTATGTGAACACCTGCATATCTTGGCACTGTTCCCAGGGAAGCAAAGTGTGTGTCCTGGATGTGGGAGCGGTGGTCAGGACTGGTTGTGTTGTGTGTTACAGGTCCTGGTCAAGCATGGTATAAAACATAACCTGCCAGTGCGATGTGCATCTGCATATCTGGTGTCTGCAAATGCATATATATGCTATCCCCCACCTGACAGGTAGTACTAGATATACATACCTCTGTAGAAATAATGATGTCAGCACCCTATAAATACTGCATGTGCAGAACAGATGCCCAGTAATTCGGAAAGTGTGCTCTGCTAATGCATCTTCCTCAAGTGTCATAATATAGTTAGGTAGGGGTTTGAATCCTGCAAATGCTCAGTGTGTGTGAGTGGGGTTGGTGTGTGTGAAAGTCTGTGTAAGGGAAATGTCCCTTTTGGCAACTGGGAAAACACACTACAGGATGCACATTCTCCTTTCTAAACACTGATGATGTCAGCACCCTATAAGTACAGCAGGAGAAGGGAAACCTCCCAATAATGCGAATAGCGCGCTTTGCTAATGCGTCCGTCTCAAGTGTCATAACGTAGTTAGGTAGGGGTTTGAATCCTGCAAATGCTCAGTGTGTGTGGAGGGGGCTAGTGTGTGTGCAAGTCTGTATGAAAAAAATATCCCTTTTGGCAACTAGGAGAACACACTACAGGATGCACATTCCCCTTTCTAAACACTGATGATGTCAGCACCCTATAAGTACAGCAGGAGAAAGGAAACCTCCCAATAATGCGAATAGCGTGCTCCGCTAATGCGTCCGTCTCAAGTGTCATAACATAGTTAGGTAGGGGTTTGAATCCTGCAAATGCTCAGTGTGTGTGGAGGGGGCTAGTGTGTGTGCAAGTCTGTATGAAAAAAATATCCCTTTTGGCAACTAGGAGAACACACTACAGGATGCACATTCCCCTTTCTAAACACTGATGATGTCAGCACCCTATAAGTACAGCAGGAGAAGGGAACCCACTCAATAAAGCAAATAGCGTGCTCTGCTAATTCATCTGTCTCAAGTGTCATAACATAATTTGGTCGGGGTTTGAATCCTGCAAATGCCAAGTGTGTGTGCAAGTCTGTATGAAAGAAATGTCCCTTTGGCAGACACTACAGGATGCACATTCCCCTTTCTAAACACTGATGATGTCAGCACCCTATAAGTAAAGCAGGAGAAGGGAAACCTCCCAGTAATGCAAATAGCATGCTCTGCTAATGTGTCCGTCTCAAGTGTCATAACATAGTTAGGTAGGGGTTTGATTCCTGCAAATGCTAAGTGTGTGGAGGGGTTTAGTGTGTGTGCAAGTCTGTATGAAAGAGATGTCCCTTTTGGCAACTAGGAGAACACACTACAGGATGCACATTCCCCTTTCTAAACACTGATGATGTCAGCACCCTATAAGTACAGCAGAAGAAAGAAAACTTCCCAGTAATGCAAATAGCGTGCTCTGCTAATGTGTCTGTCTTGAGTGTCATAATATAGTTAGGTAGGGGTTTGAATTCTGCAAATAACAAGTGTGTGTGGGAGAGGGTGAAAGTGGTGTGTGTACAATTACATGTGTAAGAGAACTGACCCTTTTGCCAACCAGTACAACACACCAGCTGCTGCATACTCCAATCTCTACACAGAGATGATGTCAGCACCCTACAAGTACAGCAGAAGAGGGCAAATCTCCTAGTAATGCAAATAGCATGCTCTGCTACTGCGTCTCTCACTACTGTCATAGCACAGTTAGTTATGGCATTGGATTCCAGACATGCCACGTGTGTTTTTGTCACACAGAATGCCCATGTGTGTGGGTTGTTGTTTACAATAATGCATGACATCGATTAAACCAGTAATGGCAATGGACACAGATGATGTATGTGTGTGCCAAATACACACATGTACCTGTGACCTTCAATAGTTACCATGTCTGACGCCTGCCACATGTGAATACATGGTATTTGCACTGGATAACATTATGACTGTGGTCTTCTGTGTGGGTGCTGCATGTGGTATGTGTATATACAGTGTGATATGTAGATGGTATCAACCTAGCAGTGAGGGATACACATCTGGTCTGGTGCATATAGTCTACATGTTGTTGATGAACAGGTGCTGCATATTTTCATCTGTTGTGGGAGTGGTAACAAGTTGTTCCTTAGCAATGCAGTGACTACATGCTAGGAACCTTTCAGCTAGGGTGTTGTAGCTACAGTAATTCATCAGCATTCAGTAATACGTCAGCATTCCTGGTGAGGGTATGATGCCAACCAAGGTCAGGGTCATACCAGCCTGTGCCACATGCTCAGAGAGCCCTTCCATGTTCCCTATCATGTATTCCAGGGAGGTACATCACAGGTCAGCCATAGTGGCATGGACAATGACTGAGTCATATGTGTCCATGCCTCTGACTGACCTGTATGCTTGTGTTATGTGGTGGACCATAGTGCCCCACGGGCATATCACTGTGACCTTCACCTTGTCCAGCCTGGTGAGCGTGACCTCACTGTACCAGACAATAAAGGTACCTAACACAAATGTAGCAGGTGTGTTGTCTAGCCATACAAGTTGTGAGTGTTTGGCACACAGGATTTGTGTGCTATGTATTATGCGTGATGTGTTCTGGCATAACGTATGCCTGTATGTCAGCTGCAGAGGTGTCTGCCGCTCAGGCAGGATGCAATTGTTAGGCTCCACGAATGGCCCAGTGTGTTCACGTGCTTGTATTGTGGTCAGTGTAGGTCTACATCAGACTGGTATTGTAGTCACTGTAGTATTTCATGCCACCTGACAGGTTATGCCAGTACTGGGTTCAGAGTGCTTAGTCCCCAGTTTGGCTATATGGTTCCATCTCATACATGTGTTGTACGTCCATGTGTAGGGGAGAGGGTTGACTGTGTACATGTGGCAGCTGTGACATTGCCACATGACCCACATATTCCACAACTGTACCATAGAGGTGACTGACAACTGACCTTTGCACATGCTACCATAGTATTGTGATTGCCATGGTGATTAACAGCACATAGGGCCAATGGGGAAGAAGGTACATAGGTTCATAGGTTCATAGGTTCATACTAGGCTATCTGCCCTAGGGCATTTATAAACCTAGCCAGAATGTGTTTGGCTGTCGCTATCCATTGTAAATTTATCTTGCTATGCCCTTTTTCAAGGTTAGTATACTGTGCCTCTGTCTAACAGTGACACAGAAGTGATATCCGGGGAAAACCTATGATGTCCCATCCACTCATCAAGATTCCTCTTGAAGAGAGTCAATGAGGGACTCTGCCTAACCCTGGGCCCCCTAGGGTAGTGAAAAAAAAAAGGGATTTTTTTCCAAAAAAGGGGGGCCAAAAAAAGGGCCCCTTGGGGGATCCAGGAAAAAGCCCAAAAAAAAGGGTTTTCCGGTTGTTAAAAGAAGACCAGCTAAAACGCCCTTCCTAAAAACCCGGAGTGGGCGGGGGTGGAAATGGGGCTAAAAAAAAAAAAAAAAAAAAAAAAAAAAAAAAAAAAAAAAAAAAAAAAAAAAAAAAAAAAAAAAAAAAAAAAAAAAAAAAAAAAAAAAAAAAAAAAAAAAAAAAAAAAAAAAAAAAAAAAAAAAAAAAAAAAAAAAAAAAAAAAAAAAAAAAAAAAAAAAAAAAAAAAAAAAAAAAAAAAAAAAAAAAAAAAAAACACCCACGGCACCTAGGGGGAAATGGGGTTTAGATTACCCTCCGGAACCCAAAAAAAACCCCCAAAAAGGGAAGCCTTTTGGGGCTGCGAAAACCGTTGAAATAAAATTGTTTCTCCCAAACACGGGCCTGTCGGAAAAATTTGGGGGCCCTTAGTACACACCAAAAAATTTGTCCCAAAATTGGGAAAGGTAGTGCTAGGGAAAAAAAATATTTTTTGCAAAAAGCGGGGAAGCAGGACCCCCCAAAGGGCGGGGCCCAAAAAAACCCCCATTGAAGGATCCCACAAAAGGGTTTTATGGAAAAGGAACAATGGGGGCCCCCCCAGGGGCCAAAAAACAGGGCCCAGTTGTGGTTGGGCAAAGGGGAACACAAAAGACTTTAACTGGCTTAGTAGGCCCCCCTGGGAAATGTTTTAATCTAAATTCATTTCAAATAAAAAGGGAATTCCTAAAATGAAGAGTACAAAAGGAACAGGGAGGAATAGGTGCACCCACAGGGGAAGGGGCAGAAAAATGGGGCTTTGGAAGGCCAGGTTAAGAAATGTAACCCCATTCTTTTGGAAAGAGGACCCGACTAACTTTAAATCAAAAAGGAATTCAGGGCCACAAAAGCCTTGGATGATAAAGGCAATAAGGCAAAGTAGGGCATTTGTCAAAGGGGCCAAGGGGCCCAGTGGGAGCTGGGGGAGATGAACATTTTTTGTTTTCCACCTGTAGGGGAAACCTACAGTGGGGCCGTTGGAATTTGGAAAGGGGGGGTTGGGGTTTTAACCCCAAAAGAAATTCCCTGAAATAGGTTTAAGGGCCAAAACCAAACCTCCCCCCCTAAAAAACAGGGGGGAAAAAAGGAACCAAAATTAAAGTAAACCCAGGGGGAAACGCGGAGCTGCGGGTTAAAACCAATTAGGGGGAATTTGAACTGTGCTGAACAAAAATTTGGGTCAAGGCTCCAAAGACCCTAAAAAACCCCAGGTTAACCTTTTAGGTGAAAACCTAAAACGGGAACCCAAGCAAAAAGGGGGGGTGCCTACCCAAATAAATTTGGGGGGGGGGAAATAACCAAAAACCCCATTTTGGGAACAAAAAAAGGCACCCCAGGGCCCCTACCAGGTTCAAGTAAAGTGGCTAAAAGGGGCCTCCCAGTTTATACCCTTGCACCAGACCCCAAAAACCCAAAAAGGGGGAACCCACCCTGGCCTATGTTTGGTAAGAATATAAAAAAGGTCCTTTCCAAACCAATTATATTGGGGAAAAATCCCGGGCATAGCCTGGGAGCAATTCCTGGTCCAACACCTGTGGGAAAAATTTTTTTTCCCCAAAATCCCTAAACCAAAATGCCCCCGGGAAAAGGGGAATCCCCAAAGGAGGGGTGCAAAAACTGGATTGATAAAGAAACCAGGGTACGGGGGGGGCCCAAATTTAAGAAGGGTTTCCTAAACTGGGTGGGGACCCGGGGCCATAAAATAATTTTCCCCCGGGGAAAATACCCACACCCTTTTTGACCACGTCCCTTTTCCCAAAGGGAAAACCCACAGGAAAAACCTGGGGGAAAGAAATTTTGCACTCCTCCCTGAGGGGAACCCTTTAAAAGGCCCCCTTGCAGGTCCCAAAAATGGGCCCACACCCAAACCTTTAAATGGCTTGGTTTGGGGCAACCCAAATTCCTGTTGGAAAATCTGGTATTATTAAAAACCCCAAACTAAAGTACCCCAAACCTTTAAGGGTTTTTAAAATATATTGAAAAATGCAAACCAAATTTATCCAAACCCCCCTTGAAGGCCCTAAGGCAACACCAAGGGGGAAAAATACCTCCCCAAAATACAAAATATATGTGGGGAAAGAGGCAAAACCAAAACACTGGCCAAACCCCTAAGCCCCCTCCCCCAAACCAAAAAAACCCGGGGACCTAAAAACAGAAAAACATTCCGGAGGAAATTACCAAACACCCACCCCAAACCGGGGCCCTTCCAAAGAAGAACCCCCAAATAAAACCCCAACCTCCAAACATCCCCCCTCCCAACACATGCCACAAAGCTGGTTTTTCCCCAAAACAAGTACGGGCCCAAAGGGGGAAAAACCAACCAGCCGGGGATACAGTTGAAATAATGACTCCATGTGGGGCCCCGGGTGTCCCACACCGGGCCTTGGAACGGAAAGGGTTTTCCCCAAAGCTCCCCTGTAGGTGGCTAAAAAAAATACCCCATAACAAAGGGGATGCCAGGTAACCCCAAAACCCAAATTTAAAAAAATGATGCAGTCAAATCCCAGGGGGTTTTAAATACCTGAAAAAAAGGGGTAACCTCCCGGCCCCAAACATAAAAGGACATAATGGCTTCCCCAAAAAGGGAACCGGGCCAAAAAGGATGACACTAATTTTAAAGGATCCACCCCCCAAAGGGGTCCACAACAAAACAGAAGGGATCCAGGTTAATAAAAAGTGGCAAAACGGGTTCCCTTTTTCCCAAGGGGAAACCCCCAAAAAGGCTGCCCGGGCCTTGGGAAATTCATGTTACAACCCCCAAACCCTTTAATTTTGGGTTGCCCCTGTTCCCCCGGAATGCGGGGAATTAAAAGGGCTTTGGAAAAATTCCATAAAATTTTTTAAAAAAAACCCCGGAAAAGAAAACCCACCCCCAAGAAAACAAAAGGTGGAAAAAACATGGGTAAGGGCTGAAATTTTTCCCAAATGGAAAACCCCAAATAGATTCCAGGCCCCTCCCAGTTGGAGAAAACCACGTGCAGTGAAAGAAACCCTTGAAACCTCCTCCAAACCCCGGGGGAATCCATTAAACCCTTCATGCTTAGGGGCCCCAAAACCGGGAACAAAACCATAAAAGGGGAAAGGGTTAGAATCCAAATTAAAAAAAGACACCCATACCCAGGAACGGGAAAAGGGGGCCCCCGGGCCATTACCAAAACCCATGGGGGGAAACAAACCCCAATAGGCAAACTTGGAAACAGTCGTAGAGGGCTAAAAATTCCACAAGGCCCCCAAAACCAATTGAAGGAATTTTGGACAATGAATGCCCCCAAATCCAAACAATAACCCCCCAAAAATTCCCAAAATAGGTGGTAAACCATTTTTTAAAGGGAAAGGGAGTAAATCGGGGCCCCCAAAACACAAGGGAAAAGGGTAACCAACACCCTTTCCCAAGTCCCAAAGCCCTTCCCAAAGGGAAACCGACATAAAAAGGAAAACATTCCGACCCCCAATTTCCCCAACCCAACAGACCCCAAACAGAAAACCCTTTTTTAAAACCCCTTTAAACCTACCCCTGAAACATTAGAAAAATTTTCCAAAAGGTCCCACCAAAAAGGAAAACCAAATTTAAAATTGTAATATGCTCCTGGTGAGACCCCCCGCTGCCCCCACCCCAACTGAACAAAAAAGGGCAGAAAGTCCTGTTGTAAAAGGCCAAATTAACACAAGAAAGGGCAGGTCCCCCCCAAAAGAAAAAATTAAAAGCCATAGAGCTGGGGGAAGAGAGATGTAACCCCCCAACACAAAAAAGAAATGGGATGGTTTGGAGGGCCGGGATACATAACCCAGACCTCCCCAAAAAACCCGGAAAACAAAAATTTCCCTTTTAAAAAGGGGTTAGGGAAAGGGGGCCCCTTTTTCCGGGGACATCTTCAACCAGGAACTTTCCAAAGGGATGGTTGACCTGTTTCCCCCTGGGGTCTTAGGGTGGTTTTTGCCCCCCAAAGACCGAGGAAAGGGCAAAAGCAAACCAAAAAAACCAAAAATTTAAAGAAAAAGGGGGGTTTGGCGAAAGCCAATTGGGGAAAACCTTCAAATGCCCCTGGGTTTTGGAAAATAGCCTGTATAAACCAAAAACCTTGAAGTCCTTGACGGGACCCCAAGGAAAACCCAAGGTTTCCCAATAGGGTTTAGGAAAACCGGGGGAACAAAAATGGGGGTTAAATACCAAAAATATTACAAACCCCCCCATCCCCCAAACAAAACAAAACTTTATTGCCAACAATAAAAACCTGACAGGTGCATGCAAACCCCCCAAACAAAAACCCCCATCCCACCCAATCCTGGCCCCGGGACATTGAATCCCCAAATAAAAAAACCCCAAAAAATTCCCAAAGGGGAAAACCAAGAGGAAGGAGAATGGGCCTGGGGACCAAAAATGGACTCCGAAGGAATAATTTCCCAAAATTCAAAACTGTCAATTTTGGCACCCTTAAAGGTTTAATTACCCAAAGGGGCATTGTCCCCAACGTTCCTTTAAACCCCAAATTGTTGCCTTTTTTGGGTTTCCCTTAAAACACCGAGAAGTTAAAAAGCCTAAAAGGGTATAAAAGGGGAAAAAAAGGGGGTCCAAATAAAGATATTGGGGAACCCCACTAAACACCAACCCTACCCAGGGGCTTTTTTTTTGCAACCTGCCCCTAAACATGTTTAAACCTAAATTTGAAAAGTTAAATTAAACCATTAAAATGGGGGAATGGGGTAACAGATACTCCCCAAAAGGGGCCCCCCCCAATAACAAATCCCCCCCATGTTAAAAAACCCCTCACCACCTTAAAAAAACCCCTAGGGTTAAAATTTTTAAGGGGGGGTTTAAAACCCCCCCAGCCCAAGGACAGAAACAAACTTTGGCCAAATTTCACCATGCGGGGTAAAAAACCAAAAACCTGGCACCCAAAAACCCCTTGGTCCGGGGGAAAACCTTTCCCCTTTGGAAAAAATTTTGTCCCAAAAGGAAAACCCAAGGCCCCAACATGGGGGAAACCGTTTTGGGGAAAAAGTTTCCCAAAAACCCCTAAAAAACCCTCCCAAAAATATTGCCCTAAAACCTGACAAAAGGCCCCCCCAAAAAACCCAAAAAACCCCCAGCAACGGGTCCCCCTGCCATTCAGAAGCTAAGGAAAAGTTAAAAAGCAACCCCGTGGTATAAGAAGTCCCACCAAAATTACCCAAGGGGGAACCCAAACAATTTAACTGTAAGGGAAGCCTTTCCCAAAAGGGGATAGTACCCGGCAGGGGACAAAACAGTGGTTTTTAAAAAGGTGTTTAAGGAAACTAAATACCCCCCAAACCCTGAAAGGTTGGGTCGACAGTGGGGGAAAGGTAAATTGTCCGCAGCTTTTAAAGAATTCCCAATTGACACAATACCCCGTGGGTTTCCTTGGGCAAAACCCCCCCCTAAACTTTTTGCCCCAACAGTATCCCCGGGGGAATTTTCCCAAAAGTTTAAACCTTAAAAAGGTTCCAAAAACAAACCCTACCAATGATATGCCCACCCAAAAAAACCCTTGCCTGGGGGGTTAAACCAGCCAAGGGAAAAAAAAACATGCTGCACCTTGTAAAAACCAAAATTTTGGCATAAAGGTTTGGGCCTGGGCCCTTTGGGAAACCCCAAAGGACGGCCAACATGGAAAGGCTTTTCTGCTTTTTTTCCAAACACAAACCCCCACCCCACCCCCCATGAAAACTCCCAAAAGGGGCCCATAAAAAGAAAATTTCCATGATTCCCTAAGAAAAAAATTTGATAGTAATGGGAATGGAAAGGTTTACCCTGGGTTCCCCCTTTAGTCAACAGGAAAGAGGAGGGCAAAAGGTATAAAAACCTGAAAACTGGAAAAACCCCATTCTGTGTTTTTAAAAAAACAAAAAAACCCCCCTTCTAAATTGAAATTAAAAGGGGGGTAGGGCCTGCAGTTTTTGCAAATTACAAAATGTTGGGGGAATAAAACCCTCCCAATTTTCCCCAAAGCCTGGGTTTAAAGAGTTCAATCCGGGGCCTTTTAAACAAAGGGTTTCAAATGCCAACTCCCCCAGGGTTGTCCCTATTATAAAATGTAAAGCGGAAATAAAAAACCCCAGGCTGCCCCCCGTAAATCTGAACCAGTAACTATCACTACAGTGAACCCAGATGAAAATGGACAACTGTATGAAAAGACCCCATCAAACCCCCCACCAAGTAAATCCCTGGTTTTTCCCCACACCCAAAGGGGCAGGTTGGGGGGAAGGAAACCCCTTACACAACATGACACACAAAACAACCCAAAAAAACAATTTTTGTTGGCAAACCCCACCAAAAATGTGGTGGGCCAATTAACATTGGAAAGGCCTCACACCTGGGAAAATGTACCCCTTTTGTAAATAAACCCCAATTTTGGAAAAAGCCTGGAAGGTTAACGGGGCATGTCAACATTAGGGCCAAACTCCCTTTGGGGCGTTGGCCCACTTTTAAAAATTTAAAAGCGTGAAAATTCCAGGAACCCAACCACATTAAAGAACTGCCCAGTCACAAGGTTAAATGTTACAGAGAAAATTTTGAAAGGGGCCCCCTTCCCTTTGAAAAACCCCCTTCCACAGAAAACCCCCGTTGTTCAACAAAACAGGGAATCTAAAAAATAAAAACCCAAAAGTTTTTAAGAAACCCCAAAAATGGGGTCTGCAATTAAACATAGGGGGAAAGGGGTAAACACTGGGCTGTTTCCCTTTTGGGAAAATTTGCAGCCAAAGCCAGGAAGGTGTTTGGGCGCCCCCTTGGCCTCCCATTTTACATTTAACCTACTGGTTTTTTGAAAATTTTATTCCAAAAAACCCTTGGGGCAAGGGGCCCGTGCCCTTTTAAAGCAAGGGAAAACAAAGTGGAATCCCATTTAAAAATTTTTTCCACAGCCAAAAGTTGTTTTTCAAAAGGGTTGCTAGGCCCCTTAAAGATGAAACAGCTAAGCCAAAAATTGCATTGCTTAAACAATTTAAGGTCAACACTGGTTGTTGTTTGGGGGAAATTAAAGGGTTTGCCAGATTTTCGGTGCCCCCCCTCGTGGGCTACTGTCTGAAAGTATTACTCACCTTTTGGGGGTTGGCGGCCTCTTAAGGCGGGACACGGGGAACCCAGGGTTGTTTGGGGAACCCAAGCCATGGGTTTTTGGGAAGGGGGGTTGCAAACCCTTTCCAACATCCCTAAAAATGGGGGAATTTTGAAATTGTCGGAAAATTTATGCAAATGGCCTTATATTAGAGGGTTTTGAAGTTTTCCCCGGTCTTTCCAAGTGTTTCGGGGCTTTTGAAAATCCCCTTTTTTTTGGCAGTCAATTGGGCCTGGGGTTTTGGGAAGGTGTCCGGGGAAAAGGGGTTGGGAAAGGGTAGATATCAAAAAATTTCCCACCTCTGGTTGTGGAACGGGAGTCCCTTTTCCCCCAGAGGGGCCCTTTGAATTTAACCCCTTTCCGGGGAAAAATTTGGTTTTGATAAAACTTTTGGATAAAAATTGTGGGGGTGGGGAATGGGTAGGAGGCCAAAAAGGGGGGGTTTCCAAAATACCCAAAATGCCAAAAAACAACGGAATGGGAAAAGGGAAACACCTCAAAACCCTTCCTTTTCCCCCGGGGAAAACCAAATTGGCCGGATTTTGGGGGTTTGGTAAAGGCCCTGGTTTGTTGGGTTTTAAAAAATCCTGTTAAACAGGGAAATAAAAAATAATTTAAATTGCTTTTTGTGCAAATTAACCCTTCAAATCCAAATAAAATTAAAAATTTTCAATCCCCCCTGAAAATATATAGAATGTAAATTGAAAGGAAAAAAATATTAGCACCCTAAAAAATTATGCATGAAGAAAGATGCCCAGAAATTCATATGTGTGTTTGAAAAGCATCTCCTAAGTGAAAAAAAAAGTTGGTGGGGGGTTTGCCCTTTGCAAAATCCAAAAATGGGGGTTTTGGTGGGGTTTGGTGTTGAGTTGGTAGGGAAATTTTTCCCCTTTTGGGGGAATGGGCCATCAAGGGACTTCCCTTTTTTAAAATGTTGTAGACCCTAAAATTTACACAAAAGGAAAAACCTCCCAAGGTTAATGGAAACCTGCAATCTTCCGCCCCAGGAACAAAGTTGGTTTTTTTGGGGGAATTCAAAGGGTTGTTTTGTGGGGAAGGGGTTGGGGTTGAAGCGGGTATAAAAAAAGGGTCCCTTTTGGGGGGCCAAACTAAAACACCCCCCTACAGGATCAATTCCTTTCTAAAATATGATGTCAGCACCCTAAAAATACGCAGGAGAAAAAAATCCCAGAAATTTCAAATAGCGTCTGCTAAGGGTTCCTCTCAAGTGTCATAAAATAGGTAGGTGGGGGTTTGAATCCTGCAAACGCTCAATGTATGTGGGGGGGTTAGTGTGTGTGGTCTGTATAAAAAAAATTTTCCCTTTGGCAACTAGGAGAACACACTACAGGATGAAATTCCCTTTCTAAACACTGATGATGTCAGCACCCTATAAGTACAGCAGGAAAAGGGAAAACCCCCAGAAAAGCAAATAGAAACTCTGCTAATGCACCCGTCTAAAGTGTCATAACATAGTTAGGTGGGGGTTTGAATCCTGCAAATAAAAAGGGGGGGGTGTGTGGGGCAAGTCTGTATGGAAATGCCCCTTTTTGGCAACTAGGAGAAACACTACAGGATGCACATTCCCTTTCTAAACACTGATGATTGTCAGCAACTTATAATTAAAGCAGGAAAAGGGAAACCTCCCATTAATGAAAATACCCTCTGCTAATGTCCTCTAAAGTGTCATAACATAGTTAGGTAGGGGTTTGAATCCTGCAAATGCTAAGTGTGTGGGGGGGTTTTAGTGTGTGTGCAAGTCTGTATGAAAGAAATGTCCCTTTTGGCAACTAGGAGAACACACTACAGGATGAAATTCCCCCTTTTCTAAACACTGATGATGTCAGCACCCTATAAGTCCGGGAAAAAACCCTTCCCAGTAATGAAAATAGGGGCTCTGCTAATGTGTTTTCTAGTGTCAAAAAATAGTTAGGTGGGGTTTAAATTTCCTGCAAATAACAAGTGTGTGTGGGGGAGAAAAGGTGTGTGCAATTACATGTGTGAGAAATGCCCCTTTTTCCCAACCAGTACAACACACCCAGCTGCTGCCTCCAATCTCTACACAGGATGATGTCAGCACCCTACAAAGTACAGAAAGGGGCAAATCCCCCAGTAATGCAAATAGCATGCTCTGCTATCTCTCACTACTGTCATGGCACAGTTAGTTATGGCTTTTATTCCAGACATGCCACGTGTGTTTTGTCACACAGAATCCCCAGGTGGGGGGTTGTTTTTACAAAATGCATGACATAATTAAACCAGTAATGGCAATGGACACAGATGATGTATGTGTGTGCCAAATACACTTTGTACCTGTGACCTTCAATAGTTACCATGTCGGGCCCCTGCCACATGTGAATACATGGTATTTGCACTGGATAACATTATAACTGTGGTCTTCTGTGGGGGTGCTGCATGTGGTATGTGTATATACAGTGTGATATGTAGATGGTATCAACCTAGCGGGAGGGATACACATCTGGTCTGGTGCATATAGTCTACATGTTGTTGATGAACAGGTGCTGCATTTTTCACCTGTTGTGGGAGAGGTAACAAGTTGTTCCATAGCAATGCAGTGACTACATGCTGGGAAACCCTTTTCCCTAGGGTGTTGTAGCTACAGTAATTCATCAGCATTCAGTAATTCAGCTTTCCCTGGTGAGGGTATGATCCCAAACCCAAAGGTCAGGGTCATACCAGCCTGTGCCACATGCTCAGAAGCCCCCATTTTCCCCTATCATGTACCCGGGAGGTACATCACAGGTAATGTGGCATGGAAAATGAGGTCATATGTGTCCATGCCTCACTGACCTGTATGCTTGTGTTATGTGGTGGACCATGGTCCCCAGGGCATATCACTGTGACCTTCACCTTGTCCAGCCTGGTGACCCTCACTGTACCGACAATAAAGGTACCTAACAAAAATGTAGCAGGTGTGTTGTCTACCCCAAAAGGTGTGTGTTTGGCACACAGGATTTGTGTGCTATTTTATGGGGGATGTGTTCTGGCATAACGTATGCCTGTATGTCAGCTGCAGAGGTGTCTGCCGCTCAGGCAGGATGCTTTTGTTAGGCTCCACGAATGGCCCAGTGTTTTCACGTTTTTGTATTGGGTGTAGGTCTACATCAGACTGGTATTGTAGTCACTGTAGTATTTCATGCCACCTGACAGGTTATGCCAGTACTGGGTTCAGAGTGCTTAGTCCCCAGTTTGGCTATGTTTCCATCTCATACATGTTTTTACGTCCATGTGTAGGGAGAGGGGTTGACTGTGTACATGTGGCAGCTGTGACATTGCCACATGCCCCACATATTCCACAACTGTACCATAGGGTGACTGACAACTGACCTTTGCACATGCTACCATAGTATTGTGATTGCCATGGTGATTAACAGCACATAGGGCCAAGGGGGAAGAAGGTACATAGGTTCATAGGTTTTCATACTAGGCTATCTCCCCTAGGCCATTTATAAACCTAGCCAGAATGTGTTTGGCTGTCGCATCCATTGTAAATTTATCTTGCTATGCCCTTTTCAAGTTAGTATACTGTGCCTCTGTCTAACAGTGACACAGAAGTGACCCCCGGGAAACCTAATGTCCCATCCACTCATCAAGATTCCTCTTGAAGAGAGTCAATGAGGGACTCTGCCTAACCTGGACTGGGATTTTATTCCAGAGTGAAGGGAGCCTCTGGGTTATGAATCTGTCCCTCCAGCATGTCCTATTTATTTCAGTGCTGAGGTTAAGTCTCTCGGCGTGTAGCTAATGGGATTTGGATATTCTGAGGTGCAGCATGCCCTTTAAATTTCCCGGGTTTGACATGGCTTTATAAAAGGCACAGATCCCCTCTGAACAGGCGGTATGCCACTGAGTAGAGCTGGGTTTCTTTAACCGGTCAGCATATGGCATCTGTTTGAGCACTTTGATCCTCTTGGTGAGGTATTTTTGGGGTCTTTCCAGTTGCTGCAGGTGTTTGGTAAGGTACATCCCAACGGGGGCATTGTACTCAATTATGGGCCTGATGAGGGATGAGTAAAGAGGCATGATGTCCTCCCTGATCTAGATGTGAATCCCTTCATGATGAGGTGGGCTTTATAAAATGTTTTTCTAACCACTTTGGCCACGTGGTTGTCGAATGAGAGATTGCGATCAACTTGGGTCCTCAGGCCCGTATTTAGTTCTTCTGTACTTAATCGATAACTACCTATGTGGTACTTTGTGGGCACTTTGTTTTTCCCAAAAGGGGGATGACTATACACTTTTGGCATTCAGCTTAGGCCAGGGCTCTGGCACAAGTTGTCTGTTTCTATGAGGCCCTTTGGAGGATGCTTGGGGGGCTGGAGAGTTAGGGGCCCAGTTTGCAGTCATCGGAATTTGGTCAGCCACAGTCCTTCCGTTGGCCTGTACCTCCGATAAATATATACCAAACAAAGAGGTCCCAGGACTGAGCCTTGTGGGACACCACTTGTAACTGGTTTGGAGTCTGGCATGGCTCCAGCAATTCTAACCATGTGGGTTCTGTTCCCTTTAGCCAGTGTGCAATCCATCTAGTGACATAGGGGGTTTTTATTTAAGCTGGTGAGTTCTCTAAATGCCCAGTGGGGTATTGTATGAAGGCTTTTTGGGGGTCCAGGGAGGCTGTGTGGACCACCTTCCCTCGTCAATGGCCTTGGTGAAAGTTTCAAAGAAATCAACCAGGTTTGAGAAGGGAGGATCTGCACTTAACAAAGCCAAACTGGGTATGATCCAGTGTCTGTAGGTCCCCAATATCTTTATTTATGAGGTCCATGATGATCCTTTCCAAAGCTTTGCAGACCAATCTAGTCAGGCTTATGGGGCAATAGTGTCCAGGATCCGTTGAGGCACCACCTTTCTGTAGAGGGACCACTGTTCCTGTATGCCAGTCTTTGGCCACATATCCGGTAGTAAGGCTGGGGTTGAACAGTAGTTTTATGTTTGGTTGTAGCTCTTCTTTGGGGTTTATGTAGGACACAGCCAGGGGCACTGTCTGGTCCCATTGATGCAGTGTTTATTGCTTTGGGGGGGGCTTCCTTTAACATCTGAGATGTCAGGGGCAGCACTCTGCTGGGATAAATATTTGCCCTTTTCGTGTGGAAGGGGGGGGAGAAGTTTTGGCTGAACCTGTCAGCTAGGATGTTGGCAATGTCTGTGGGTTTGGTGTTTCTATTGACATTCTGGACTACCTCTGAGCATATCTGGGAATTACCACCCAGGTTCCTAACATAACTAAAGAAAGCCCTTTTGATGTTAGTGTCCTGTGCAATTTTTCTGAAGCTGGCCTTAGACAATCTTATGAGTGCCGTAGTTTTTTTCTAATACTGATCAGTGATGCCTTCCCTTTTTTGGGGTTTTGCTGTATCATTTAGTAGCTTTCCCCCTTCTATTGTATAGTTTGTTTATGGCTGGGGTCCACCAGACAGGGCTCTGCCGGGGTTGGGTCTTGGTTTTTTTTTTTTGGGATCCCTGATCCATGCATTCCTGAAGGTGTCCATAGAATGCGTTTATAGAGGAATCTGGGGCTGGTCCTATTTTCCACAGTCCCAGGGGGTTTGAAGGTTTCCGCCGCAGTTTTGGGGGTGTGAATTTGCTTTAGAGAAGTTGTTCACTGTGGTTTTCTGGGCAGGGGGGGGGTCGGATGTGAATATCCAGTGAGATTAGTTTATGGTCTGATCTTACCAGTGAGGGATACACTTTGGTCTGGAGCTTTGAATCCCCATGTTGGTGATGATCAGGTCCAGTATGTTTTCCTTCTTGTGGGAGTGGTAACAAGTTGTTCCATAGCATTTGAGTTCATATATTCTAGGAATCTTTGGGTGGGTGTTGGAGCTAGAGTCATGCTCTCAGTCTATGTTTGGGTAGTTGGTATCGCCCCATATAAAGGTGTTTCCTGAGGCCTTCGTATTTTCCACTGTTCTCCGGAAGGCCAGTGGGTTCTTGGGTTTGGGAGGGTGGTCTGTAGCAGGCTATAACCTGGAAGGCAGTTTTTCCCATTGTTAGTTGCACATGGATAGTCTCTGATGCTTGGTGGTTTGCCCCCCTTTAAACTTTGATGAATATAAATACTCCCCCCCTTTTTTGGTTCGGTCCAAGTTTTGGGGCTGAAAAGCATGGTATGAGGTATAACCTGGTAGTGCTGGGGGGCTCGCAGTAGCCCTGAACCAGGTATCTGTTACTGCACAGATATCGATGTTCTCCATGCTAAGGAGGGTTTAAATGCATGCATCTTGAGGGTTTGGGTTTAGTAGCATTACTCTTAGTTTCTTATCCCCTTTTGATACCTATGAAGGTGGGTTTGTCATTTGAGCCTTGCCTAACAAAGGCACTATGGGGTAGCAATAGCCTTTGCCAATACCAAAGCCCAGGGGTGACAGGTGCAAGCCGTCCCTAGCAAGCAGGTGGTTCAACAGAAGATGAGTATGTGAGGGTGTAGTGCCTGTGATTAGTTAGCAGGGGATATATGACTTCCCCCGTGGACAAATGCCAGGTAAGTCATATGCAATGTGTCACAGGCCCTACATGTGAACAGGACAAACAGTGACGTTCTGTCAAGTGAGACATGGACATACAAAATAAACTATGCTTCCCGGGGGAAAAACTATGCATTGCAGGTGGGATCAGTATTCCAGGGTAATTGCAAGCAAACATGCATGCAAACAAAGCTACAGTAAGCAGGGCTGCATGTAGTCCATTGTACAACAAACAAGCTGTACCACTTCCAGTAGGTAACACTGCAAATATGCAGGCACTATGCACATGTACATGGAAATACACAGGTCAGATCGCTAGGGTGCAGTCTCGGGGGACACAAGTGTACAGACCCTGTACCTTTAGGATGTACAATAACTGGATGGAAACCCATGTGCTCATACCTGCAGTAATACACATGTCAAATAACAGACACTGAGCCTTCACTCAGTGGTTCCATACTTAGTAGGATGTATGCTACCTGGCCTGCCACCACAGTATGGCTGACATGTATGGGGACTCCCGGTCCTGTGACAGTTAGTTTTGTGTGTTGGGGCTGTCTAGCATGGTATGAGATGTGAGCTTTCAGTGCTAGGGTGCTCCTGTGTGTCCTGTACCAGGGGTAGTACTAAAATATCAACATCCTCAAAAATCCGCATTGCAGAGTCCAGTGTGGGCAACATGCCACTTGCAGTTTACATGTCCATCATTGCGTATTAATACTTCATTACCTTATCCCCCGTGCTACCTATGTATGTTTCTGTTGACATCCTTACCACCAGTATGCCAACATGTGCAGATGATACACTATGGTACTTACCATGGGTGTAGACAAAGACAAAACAAAACCCTTACTGCATCAGGCATGCTGTGATATACCCCCAATTATTTCAGCCCCAGTACTGTTAACAACATGATACTATTACTACACTCTATGTAGTCACCCTGTGCATCAGCAACATGTTAACCTGTACCTGCACTGATGTTACAGATTGCAGGAGGTGGCTCAGTTTCATCATATGCACAGGGTGTGAACTTGGTATGCCTGAGTCAGCCACGATACCACCAATTGACATGTATGTGTATGTGTGTTGGTGAGGGACAGCAGTACAAGGTGGGGCAATGTTGATGCAGTGTGTGCGGATGCAGCCCTAGGTGTTGTCAATTGCATTTTGTTTGGGTGCCCCATTCCACCTCATGGCTGCCATATACTGGTGTTTGTGGACAGCCACAGACTGTACCTGCCAGGTCATACAGATCAGTGTCTCTGGCCAGGACAGGTACCTGTGCCTTGCAGGGGTGCTACATATCCGGGACCAACCCAGACTGGGTACTGTCATCAGAAGCAGGTGTTCTTGACTGGACACAGATCCCTGTTGGGGCCCGGCCAGAGCCAGAGGGTCTCCTGGGGGGGTCTGATGACAGCACGGACCCAGCATTGCTGGGGCTGCTGCTGGCAGTATGGGGGGGCGGCCCCGTTGTCTCCCCGACTGCCAGCTGCTGCTGTTGCTGGCATACGCCCACCACCTCAACCATCCCCCATGCCCTGGCTCATGGACATGTAGTTGTGGAACCGGGGCTAATATGTCCCCACAAGTCTGTCTATGACATTGGTGAAATTAGGATGGCAGCCGCAAGTCAGCATACTGTCAGTCATGGCTGTGCGACATGCTGTCAGCTCCCTCAGACCCTGTCTGGTGTACCCCTTCCATACGTGACTGTGCCTGCATGACAGCCAAACATAGCTGAGGTTGAAGACCTCTGTGGGGAATTTTGACAGGGCAGTCACCCCGGATGCTCCCACGGGAAACCCCGGACAACTGTCTGTGTGGTACCATCTCAGGGCCATGCCCATGGCTGCTGTGTGGGGAGGCATGTGCCACAGATACCACATTACCCTGGTCAATGCCCACTGTATGTGTCCATCACCTAGGGACATTGGTGACAAAGGGTGTATTGGCAGGATAACTTTCGCATTGATGGGGTTGGTGTGTACTGTCAATGGCTGACCAATGATTGACCCTGGCATACCTTCCTGTGCCATTACACAGATGTCATCATTATCAGTCCCCTGGCACCTGGCCCTTTCTGCGACACCAGAGCAGCACCAGAACCTGTGGGGGAAACAGGGAAAAACAGTTTACAATGTCTACACAATATTACCCGTGATGCACACATCCACAGCACAGGTCAGACATGGCCCCATGCACACATTGCACATTTCACATCACACATGGCCCCAGACAATTTTACACATGCACATATTTCACACATGCACACATGCAGGTGCACAAAGCACACATGCACACATGCAATGCCGGGCGGGGCACACATGCCCCATCCCTTTCCCCACACAGGTGCCCTGCACCCTTTCACATGGCCCCATGCACAGGTGTGCACTGCACAAAGCACACATGGGGGCCCCATGCACATGCACAAAGGGGCCCCGCACATGGGGAAGTGCATGCACAATTCACATGCCCGTGCCCCAGCCCCACAGGTGCACACATGCACATGCACATGCACACATGCCAAAACAGTTTCACACAGTTGCCCCATTGTACACTACTCAGTTGAGATATCAACACACCAAACACACCTGCATGATACACAGAGCACTACTAAATGAGCCTAATATTACTATTACTATCAAGACTATTAAAAGGGATTGTTAATACACACTCACCAGCATGGATAGGCTGCATTGCTGTTACACAGGGACCTGCAGAAGTGAAAACTAATGTCAGTGGGCACAACTGTGCCATTGTTACTGAGTATGATACAGGTCAGTAGTACAACAGTGCCTTTCACAGGTCAGCTGCTGATATTGAGGATATCACACTTGCACATTAAATACTATGATGACAGCTACAAACCCAAAGGGCACACCTCACACATGCATTAACTACCAGTGTACACAACAGTCAACTATACATATGGCATATTACCTGCACGCCCATAGTCTTGCTGCTGGTGGCTCCAGCCTCCATCATAATGCTGCTGCTGTTTTTGGTTGGTTGGGGGCCCACACCGAGTAGTCCCTCCAGTCTGGTGAGTGGGGATGTGTAGCCACCCCCCACCTGTGGCGACCTGTTGCCTGTGGATATCCAGACCGTGGAATTTTTATTAAATCACTGCAGTGATGTTTCCTGCTCATATGTCCTATTGGGCCCATGTCATTTACCCCACGGACCAGGTCTTGCCACAGTGCAGCCCTCTCCTGCTGATTCTGGCTGGTGCGGGGAAAAAATTTTTGCATAATCCCCCACCAGGCTCTGGTGTATCTCCTCATCCTCAGCTGTGGAGTAAGCTGGATTGGGGTGAGCCATGTTTCCCGAAAAAGGGAAAAAACCTGATATCAGCAATATATGTCAGCAGAATTTGGCACACATACTACACATGCTACTTGACTGTTATGATACAAAATATCTCACATATATAGCATCTGTCTGTCTATTGGTGGATACACATGTAAATGGCCAGGTATCAGTGCTCCCCGCAACTGTGCAACAGTACCTGGCACACTCCATATGACATACTACCAAACCCCAGCAGTCAGAACACTGATTCAGGTCCCGAGCACCTCCTCACTCTGGGGGGTTTTTATCTAGGTACTGTATGGGCCCACATCATCAACTACTGTGAGCTGACCCCCAATTGCCCTGGATATAAAATCCCCCTCCACCACCAGCACAAAAGACTATAGTGAATAACATTGCACATGCAAACTTTACACTTTGTAACAGTGACATGGTATCCCTTTTAGCCCACTGGGCCAGTGGGCCCCAACCCACAATGCTGACCCCCTTTACAAATGCTTTCTAAGGGCTCTCCGAGAATGCATGGATCATGCAGTCCCATATATGGCCAAGACACTCTCCACAAAGGCAGGCATCCTGTCTGGTGGACCCCAGCCATAGACAGATTGTATTAAAAAAAGATGGAAAGCTTTTATAAAGGGGAAAGGGATGTCTGAGCAGCACTTAAAGGGTCTATTTTCCCTCATACAAACATCCATGGGCAACTTTGAGAGGGAAATCAAGAGGGACACTACAGATAACCACAAAAGGGCCCTTTTTCAGTTATGTTAGCAACCTGGTCAGAATCCCTCCACTATGCTCATAGTTAGTACACAAAAACAAATAATTTTACAAAAACCCCAGATATTGACAACATTGTGGCAGACAGGTTCAGTGCAGGTTTCCCCCCTCCCTCTCCCCCAAAAAAGACATAGTTATCCCAGCTGACTTTAACCTCCCTGTCATCACAGGTGTCCAGGTGAGAGCCCCCCTCAGGAAAGCAGAATACACAACATGAATGGGGCCTGATGGTATCCCCCGGGTTTCATGCTACATAAAATCACAGGAGCTAAACACACATATAGAAGTGCTATGTAACACTAGCCTGACTACAGGATATGTACCTGTACACTGGTGCAAGCAGCAGTGGTTCCACTCCCCAAAAGGGGGCACCTCAACATACCAATACAATACAACACAATACAATACATTACAATACAATACTATACAATATGCTATTGCCCCTGGGACTACAGCAGCAACTGTTCTGCTACCCTGACCATTGTGACACATTGGGGTGATGGTACCTGCTGCTGTCAAACAGTTACACAGGGTGACTCATATGGGATATTACCTATCTGACTAACATTCAGCAATTTTGTGTGACATGTACTCATGGGGGTCTTGAACACTTTTGGGTTTTTTGCAGGGTATGTCTTACCTTGGGGAAACCTTTTCCTCCACATGTGCCTCTATTGCATGGCATGGAACACAAAAGCAGTCATTTAGGTTGTATTTTGAGGTGTTACTATGGTTGTTGGACATCTGTCATGGGGGTGACTTAAGTATGTAAATCCAGGAGTGGTAACCCCATGTGGGTAGTATTTTGTACTCTGTGGTGTTGTTCACTGTGCATTGGTAATGTGTTTGAGTGCATTGTCACAGTGTTGTACATGTTTTGTCCTTTCCATATCTGTAGCTGCCCTGTGAGGGCCCTACCCTGGCACCATTATGTGGTGTGGATACATGCCTACATGTCCATACACACACCATGTCGCACATACCATGTGCAGGTATTCCAGGAATAGTGTGCCACTGTGAATTCATTGGGGGGCTAATTTTACAATTTATGACCCTGTTCACCCCCGACACATGCAGTGGTGGGCAGCCAATCACATATCTGGTTGGGTTTCTGGTGTAGGTGATTTGAAATGGGGTATGGTACCCCGTTTTTACACTGGTGTTCACTCCATGCCTTTGTCACCAGGCACCTGTTGCAATACATCTGTACACATGTGCCCACTCAGAATATATATAATTTTTTTCCCCTCTCTCAAAAAAATATATATATATATATATTATAATATATATATATATATATATATATATATATATATATATATATATATATATTCTGTAAATATACAATATATATATTGATGTACATATATTGCTATAGATATGGGGGGACAAAATATTGGGACAGGGGGTGTTGAGGGCATCAAAACATTTATACCTGTGTGTCAGACGTCTGTCTATATATTTTATTACATATACCATAGAATAGTTTGATTTCATAAGGGCAATACAATGTTGAACATTTTTGTTTTATAATTTCAAAATTTTATGATAAAAATCTAATATTTTTTATAATTATATTATACAATTTTTTAATTAAAATATTTTTAATATATGTGCAAATAATGACAGATACAATTTTTGAGGTCTATATACAGTCATACCTGTAGATAGTCAAACCTTTTTTAATTTTCTACATATATTTTATCTGTATGTGTGTATTATATATATTTTTTAAAATTTATCTATCTACATCTTTTCTATGTAAATTTCATTCTCCCAGTTGTTACTATTCAATTTATTATTTAAAATTATAAAAATATTATAATACCCTTTTTTTTTGGGGGGGAAAATTCCTTGGTATTCAAAAATGTTTGTTTAAAATTTTTAAAAAACTCTCTCATATTTAAAACTTTTGTAATTGCATTTCCCCCCATTCAACCCCATTTTGTACTAATGGTTTTACATACAAATTTTGACGCCCCACTGTTAAGTTGTGTTGTCCCCCCCTTTGGGGCATTTTAACTTTGGGTTTTAAAACCCTTTCACTTTGGAGGTTTTAATTAATTTTTAGTATTTCTTTAATTCCTGTGGTTTTTCCTGCTTTTGTTGCCTCTGGTTTTTGGCCCCTTTCCATTTTTTATTTTGCTTTTAACCCTTTTTGGGAATTTTTTTTGTAGGGGGTTTTAAACCTTTTCCTTTTGCTCTGGCCTTTCCTTGCTCTTTTTTAGGGTAATTTTAAAATATTTCTGGTTTAGGGGGGCCCGAGCTTTTTGGATCTGATTGCCCATGGAAAGGTACCCAAAATTGGGGGGCCCCCATTTTAAAATTTTCCCTTTTGGGATTTTGCAGTTTACTGTGGGGTTTTGCATGAAAATATGTAATTTCTACCCTTTTTTTGGGGGGGCCCGTGGTAAAACTTTGGACCAAAAGTTCCTTGATGTGGTTTTACCCTTTTCCACTTTTTTGTTAAAATTTCCCATTTTTTTCCCCTTTTCCCGTAAATAACTGTTGTTGTCCCAACCCCCCCTTTTAAATATTTAAAAATTTTGGGGGTGTGCCCCTTTTTGTGGGGGAAAAATTTTCGGTTTTTAACATTTCTTTCCTTTTTTTGGTTTAATATTTGCCCTTTTCGGCAAATCCTCTGGGTCCGAATTAGTGGCCTTTTTAATTTCCCGACCAACCCCTTAAACTTCCAACTGCAGGGTGTTACTCTTGGCTGGCCTGGGGTTTGGGTTGAACATTTATTTGGGAAAGTGTCCCGGTTTTTCCCCATTTTTATTTCCCCTTTGGGCCCAAAAGTTTCCCGGGAAGGGTTGTGATGGGGATTTTCCTGGGTTTTGATAATTTTTTGTGCAAGGGGGCTATTTTGGACCCTTTTTACCTTCTTGGGTTTTCCCCCTTTGCCTCTGTTTTCTTTCACAATCTTTGGGGTTCCAAATAGTTTTGACAGTTTTAAATTAAAATTTTCAAACCCCTTTGTGTACTACACCCCTTTTCCCCATATTTTTAAATTCATTCCTAACTATTACAAAATTTAATTTTAGACTTTCCCCTTTAAACATCCCAAAAGGCCTTTTTTTTAAGTCTGAACTTTTTTTAAGGTCCCCGGGTTTTTTCCCTTTTTACATATTTTATTTTTTTTTGGAATGTGGCCTGTAAAGGTTTTGGGGGATTTTTGCAGTTGTTGGGTTAAGGGCTGGTTTTCCAAGCTCCAAAACATGGCTGGCGTTAGCCCCTCCGAACCCCAGTTTTCTTTAAAAACATGCTTCTTTTGGCACACACCTATTTTCCCCTTTAAAAAAATGAAAATTTAGCAAAAGTTTTGAAAATCACAAAAAGGGGGAAGACAGTAGGGCCCAAGGCCTTTGGGTTTCAGGAGGGGGTGGGTTTTTTTGGGTTTTCTGCCCAACCCTTTAAACAAGGCAACACTTTTGCATTGTAATGGTTTTGGTGGACTTTTAAACCCTTTCCCCCCCAGAAGGTTCAGGCAACTTACTTTTTGACACCCAAATTTTTTTGAAAGTTTAAAAGGGGACAGGGAAAAGGGGAAAAAGGGAAAAACAGTAGGGCAATTTTTGTGGGGAACCCCAAATGCCTTTTTTTTTTCCGGGGAATTGGTTATGGTTTTAGGTTTTAAGGAATCGGTTTTTAAAACTAGGTAGGTTGGGTGGCAACAACCCAAGGGAAAAAAAAGGAGGGTGGCAATGACACGGTGGGGGTTAAAAACAATTACGGGGCATTTTGGGAAAAGAGCCCCTGAGGGGCCCCAATGGAAAAGGGAACTGTTCCCCCCCAATGGGGAGTTTGGGAACTGTTCCCCCCACCGCCCAATTTCTGTGTTTGGGGGCCCGTTTTTGGCCGGGGAACAGGGGGATGCCCTTTTTTTGCCACCCGTTGCCCAAGCTTGGGTAGGGGTTCGAAAGAGCCCGGATTTTTCGCACCAAGTTGGGACCCTTTTTCCCGGGGGGAGGTTTTGGGGTTTTTTCCCCCCAAATTTCAGGGGGGGGGCCCCTCCCCTGGGGCTTTACCCAACCCTTTGGCCAAAGGGAAGGAAGGGCCAAGACCCCCTTGTCCAGGTGAAAACCCCAGTAAAGGGGGGAAATTGGGTCCCTAACCCCCTTTGGCAAATTATGTTTTGGAATTATGTCAAAGGGCCCCGGGTTTTTTAGGGAAATTTCCAAAACCATTAAAATTTTTTGGGAAAACCTTTTTTTTCCCAAAATTTTAAAAAACACCCAAGGATTTCACCCCCATTTCAGGGCCTCCTGAAATTTTTTTCCGCAATACAAAGGCCAAAACATTCATTAATTTTTGGGAAAAACCTCCAGGGTTTTTGGATGTAAAAGAACAAAAAGGGCGATTGGGGACCAAAGTACTGGGTTTTTGACCCCAGGCAAATTTTCCCGGGGTTTTTTGGATTTTCCCAAACCCCCCTTTGTGGAAATGGGTTTAATTTTGGGGGGTTATAGGGGGGGTAAAAAATTTTAAACCTTTTTAATCCCAATACAATGCCTTTCCTTTCAATGGCCTTTAAAATTTTAAAAACTACCGTTCAAAACAGGTTTCCCTTTGAAAACCAAAATTTGGGATAATGTTCTGTACCCCAATTCTTTTTTTTATTCCCTAAGTTTTTCCTGGGTTTGCAGACCACCCCGTCTTTCTTTATTAGGAAAGCAACCCTTTTTGGGGTTTGGGGTATTTGCCATACCCCCCTCTTTGGGGGACCCGAGAAGGGAAATTAAAAAACCCGTTTTGGGGTTTAAATTCCCAGCTGAGCAACACTTTTAACCATTTCCCCGTTTGGTTTTACTTTGGTCCTTCACCCGGGGCTGAGAGTAACTTTAATTCGGGGTTATTTCTCCCTTTGGGGGGAAAATTCATAACCTTTCTCCAAACAATTTTTTCATTTTTTTTCATTTTACTAATTCAAGGGGGTTTGGTTTTTTAAAATTCTAAAAAGGGTTTTTGACTGTTTTTGTGTTTTTCAAATTTTTTTCCCCAAAATTCCTTTGTTTTTTGGGGTTTTTAGTTTTCAACGGGGTAAATTTCCCTTTTTGGGGTTTTTCTCTTTTTTGAGCTTCCCCTTTTCCCCGTGAAAAATTTGTTTATTTTTTACCCGGTTTTGGGCTTTTTTATTTTTCAGACCTTTTTTCCCAAAAACATTTTCAAAATTTTTGGGGTTTGGTTTACGGCTTTGGAAACCCCATTTTGAATTGGAATTCTTTTAAAATTTTCACTGTTTTTTGCACATTTTTAATTAATTATTCCCGATCTTTTCCAAAAGGGGATACTTTTTAATTTTTTCCCCGTTTGGGAGTGGATTATTTTCCCCCCTTGGGGGAAGGGCCCATTGCCATTGGGTTTGGGTTTAGAATTTTGGGAAACCTTTTCAGTTGGGGTTATAAAAGAAATTAAAATTTTTGGAATTAAATCTAAAATATGGTAAATTTAAAATTTTTTACTTCCCTTTTAAAAAGTTTCCCCAGTTTGGGGGTTGGGCATTTCCGGGCCTTTTGGCCAAAGGGTTAATTGGCCCCGGTTGCTCCTCTTCAGGGGCCCCCTGGGGGGGTTTTAAAAAACCTTTTTTTTCACCAAATTTTCCTTTGGAAAACCCCGTGGCCCTTTTTCAGGGGCCAACCGGTTTTTCCCCCGCCCAGGCCCCTATGCTCCCCAGGGGGGCCTTTGGGGGGTGCATTTTAGGGTTTGGGGTTGGATTGGGACAACCAGCCATTTTTTTCTGGGGGTTTTCAAACCCCAAAAAAATTTTGGCCCCCAAAGAACCCCTTCCAACCTCCCCCCACTGGCTTTTCAAGCAGTTCCCCCAACGTTTATCTTGAAAACCCAAAAGGACTTATATATGCCGTTTTTCCCGCACTTATCTGTGATTGGCCATTTTGGAATTGTATCAACGTCACAAAGCCTGCTTTGTCATGCTCCACTTTCTATTCATTCCTATATATTGGCTATTACTGCATTTCTAAGAATAGCTGTCGTGGCTTAGTGGCTCAGTACCTTGACTATGGTGCATGGTATCCTGGGTTCGAACCTGGCCACTGCTTTTTATATTTTATGACTGTCTAGACAGGCTAGGGGGTGTGTCTGTGTAAAGGCAGTTTTGTTACAGCTTGCTCTATGTTGCCCGTCGGTTAGCTTGGTTGCGCGGAGTGCAGCTCCGCGCAAATGGGTTACGCTGGTTTACGCTTCATTTGGCTGTTAGCACGCATATTACACTCAGCTCAGCTAGGGGCACACAGTTTCAGTGTGTTAAACCACTGCTCACCTACGGGCACTCATTTTGCACCTGTTAAACCACTGCTCACCTAAGGGCAGATGCACTCATCTTGTTAAACTGTAGCTCAGCTATAGTCACATCTCGCATTTTTTATTGTTTTCTTATTTCACATTTCTTCAATATAAATGGACTATTTCATTACATTTAGCATAAAATATAATTTTATATGTGTACATATTTGTCAGGGACTTGTTTCGTGCTTATTTTACTAAAAAAAAATTGATGTTGTGGGGGCTCGAACCATGAATGCCTGCTCTTCAGCTGACGTCTCTACCGCTACGCTATTGCTTCTTGGCTTACTTTGCATATTTAGTTCTTACATCCTTTTCCACTGACTGCTAACTGTGGCTGAGCTACGGGCACGCCCGCACAAACGAGCGCACTCACGGGCAAACATCTTTACGATTTAAAAAAAATATATAAGATGTTCATTTATATATTTTATGTTCATAGTGTGTGGGGGGGCATGTGTTGTGTTGTGTTTATTCACATTTTCATGGCCTCTGTCTTGGGTGTTTACTTTGGGCACTTTTACTCTTCTGGGGGCGTGTCCGCTTGCAGGGCTCGGCCTACGGACATGCCCCCTACTGTCTTCCTTGGACCGTGTTAGCCTTAGGTGTGATTCAGCATGCTCTCATGAATATGCAAAGCATGCTGACATCACTCCGTTTAACTGCAGCCTCCATGTAAGAGTTATAACTCTTACACGTAGGCTTCGTGAATCCTGCCCATTGTCTTGTGTGCATAATTTAGAAACTCTCATATATTGACCTCTTACTATATTGTGGTACAAAAACCTAGGGTGCATGCTATCAAAAGATAGAAAACTATTTTTCCAGCATCCCTTTCAGAATAATGTTGTCTGTACTCCACTCATTTGATTAATCACTAAATGTACATCCAAAAAGTCCATCTCTCTCTATGTCCAGGACATTGTAAATTTTTTAAATTCTGTTGTGTGGTTTATGTAGTCAATAAAACTACTCCGTTCCTCTTGACCCCCTCCCCATACAATAAAAACGCCGTCAACAAAATGACGATAACATTTTACATGCTGTCTATACACATTACTAAGCACAAACTGTAGGCTTCGTGAATCCTGCCCATTGTCTTGTGTGCATAATTTAGAAACTCTCATATATTGACCTCTTACTATATTGGGGTACAAAAACCTAGGGTGCATGCTATCAAAAGATAGAAAACTATTTTTCCAGCATCCCTTTCAGAATAATGTTGTCTGTACTCCACTCATTTGATTAATCACTAAATGTACATCCAAAAGTCCATCTCTCTCTATGACCAGGACATTGTAAATTTTTTAAATTCTGTTGTGTGGTTTATGTAGTCAATAAAACTACTCAGTTCCTCTTGATCCCCTCCCCATACAATAAAAACATTGTCAACAAAATGACGATAACATTTTACATGCTGTCTATACACATTACTAAGCACAAACTGTTCTTCCCATGCATTCATAACTGCATTTGCATATGAATTTGCACAGGGGGTGCCCATGGCTACCCCCTATTTTTGCGCATATTTGGAATCTCCATAAATAAACACATTATTGTTTAGAACCAAGTCCAACAAATAACAAACAGTACTCGCAGAGGTGGTATCAAAATCCTGTCTAGGTGTTAACATCTCTCTGATAGTATCTAGACCGTATCCAACAAGGAATGCTTGTAAATAAATTCACAACATCCAAAGTGAAAAGAAAAGATCCTGTAATGTCTCCATAGTTTTCCACAAATGCAAAGAGGTCAGTTAAAAACTGTACAGTGTCCCTAAGTACAACTGGAACAGAGGCTAGAACAGTCTTCAACTTATTTTCAACATATAAGGAACATGTTTGTGTAACCCATCCCTCTCCAGATACTATCAGACATAGGGATGGTTTAATCAAAGATTTATGAACCTTAGGAAGACCCTTAATTACTCGTATCTTTGTTCGACTATGTACAAAAAAATCAAACAAATCACGGTCAATAGTTGTTTCCATAAGCATGTCATATAAGGCACTATGTATATAATCAATTATAGATCTTACCTGTCCTTACTTATTTGTATATAAGTTGTTCCCTCACTCAGCATGTCAAGCATGCTCAAGTTGTAATCACTGTAGTTCAAAACCACAATCGATCCTCCTTTATCAGAGGGTCTAATACTTATAGCATGGTTATTCTTTAAATCATTTAGAGCTTGATTTTCTGCTGTGGTTAAGTTCTAATATCTCTTATCCCTGACTCAATACATATATTCACATAGATCACTTTCACATACTTCAGTGAAAATTTGTATATGCATAGGCATAGATAAAACACTAGGCCACCTACATCGCGGTCTATTTATAACATCACTGTTGTCATTGAACATTAGTTTTTAAGTTACATTTTGGCAAAATAGCCATAAATCAGTCAGTACATCACTCACTTTAGATGGCACAAAAGGAATGAAGCTCAATCCTTTATTCAAAATGGAAAGTTCAGCTCCTGTCAGGACATGGTCTGATAATTTGTAAACTATGCAATTCACCTCCTCATTTTGCATGTTCCATGGAAGCGTTCGTTGAAGTGTTTTCTCTTGTGGCGCCCTCTGCTGGTTGAATATGGTGCTCTCACCATCACTGGTAAAGAAGAAAAACCCTTATTTGCAGCTGACCTCACTTTCAGTCTGGCCCCTGCGTCATAATGATGTGTCGTATTTCCCTCTAGCTTTGAGCAAGTGGTGTCCCACAAGGCTCGGTCCTGGGACCCCTTCTGTTCAGCATATACTTCTCAGAGGTACAGGCAAACACAGGAGAACTATGGCTAACCAAGTTCGCTGATGACTGCAAACTGGGAGACATAATTGACTCTACGGCTGACATGGACATTCTCCAAAAGGGCCTTACTGAGACGGACACTTGGTGTCAAAGTCATGGTCTCAAGCTAAATGCCAAAAAATGCATAGTCATCCCATTTGGGAAAAACAAAACACCCATGAATTACCACATAGGTGGCAGCCCCTTAATACAGAAGAGGTAATAAGAGATCTGAGGACCCAGGTAGATAGTAATCTCTCCTTTGACAATCATATTGCCAAAGTAGTTAGGAAATCCTTCTATGTAGCCCATCTAATTACTAAAGGGTTCACATCTAGAAATAAAGAGGTTATAGTGCCCCTCTACTCGTCACTCATCAGAACCATTATAGAGTACAATGCCCCATTTGGGATGTACCTCACAAGACACTTCCAACAGCTGGAAAGACCACAAAAGTTCCTCACAAAGGGGATTACTGGCCTCAAACATATGTCCTATGCAGCCGGACTGGAAAAACTCCAGCTGTACTCAGTCGCATATAGCTTACTCAGAGGTGATCTCTGCCTGACTTACAAAGCCATGTCCAACTCAGAATTGATGGACATGCTCCACCTAAAGAAGTCACTGCAAGCCACTTGCTCTAGTGAGCTAAACCTTGCCACAACAATAAATAAAACATGCTGGAGGGATAGATTACTGTCACAGAGACTCCCCATGCTTTGGAACAAAATTCCTAACTGCATTAGGCAGAGCCCCTCACTAACACTCTTCAAGAGAAACCTTGACGAGTGGATGGATAACAGAAAATACACCCCTGGGATCACTTCATTGGCTCTTCTTGACAGAGGCTCAGTTAATTAATCAATGGGGCAGCGAAAGCTGACACACTCTGGCTAGGCTTATAAATGCTCTCAGGCAGATAGCCTAGTACCTACCTATGAACCTAAGAACCTATGAACTATTTGGCTGTGTACCTTCAGTAACTAATGGATTATTCAGTGTAGCATTCTTTATATTATTTCTGGAAGGTAAACTAATCCTTCCATCAACATTAACAACACATTCACCATTACGTTCAGGTACAGTCTCTGGTATGGCCCTTCCACATTACTATAATCACTATTAGAAGATACCTGTGTCACAACGTTTTTCTGTTGTTTTCGGCCATACAAAAATATGCCCAAAAATGAAGTCATTATAGTCCCTCATTAACTTGCTATTTTTTATATGTTGAAAGTTCAATTGATAGTTAGCCACATTGGTGAAGTATTTTCTAGCATTCGCACATACTGTTCACCTTTAAAACATTGCTCAATATTTAGCCTGCAGGTTTCAGCTGCTTCCAATAAGCTACATTCGAAAGGGAAAAAAATAATCAATTAATAAGTTGATGTACTTCAAACTTAAGTCCAAATTCATTTGCTGCCATTGTTTAAGTAAATCCGCATGCACTTCTCCATAACTCGGCAAGCAGAGCACTCTTAGTACCCTAGGTACAATTTTATAGTGTAAGTAAGCCTCCAGATGGAGGCATTGCCATTGTTGCATTTTCATCTTAAACAAATTGTCTTCCATTTCTCCTACCAGCTTTAGGAAATCAGGAAGATCATTATTATCTGCAGATTGTGTCTCTCCATCAATGTCCACAAAATTGAGCCCAAGAAAAGGATTTTCAGGTGGATGGATCACTCTGCTCCATCTCTGCTGCAGATTTCTGCTTGAAGGGTTCTATTCCAATTCTACCACTGCACTCTCAGCCATGTCCAGTGTGGAACTCAAAAAATAAAAGAAAAGCAGTCACAAGAGGCAAGTCTCAGCTGCTGATAAAGATCACTGACAAAACAGTAACAAAGATCCAAAGTATAAAAAATTGGTTTTATTTTCAAGTTCGAGAATAATATCCATTCATTTAATGCAGACAAATACGTGAGGTATACGGTCACAGCCCTACAAGTAGCTGTAATAGATGGTCACATCTGTGTTTGTATGTGTTTGTGTGTGTGCTCACTTGCATGCTCACGTGTGTGTATAAGCATGTATAGGGATTTAAAATAAATTACTGCTGCTAGAAGTTATTATTTTTATTTTATTACATTCTGGTATCTGAGCTATATACAGTAAATAAAGTTGGATTTAATTTCTGGATACAGGACAGGGGTTGTCTGTGGATGAATTGATTGGCACTGTTGTCATTCATTCAAGTTAAAGCAGTCATTTTTTTTAGCTTTGCAGAGGTAGTGTGTATTTTCATGAAGCCAGCTAATGGCTATTTTGAGATAATAGGATATCTGAAATGTGCACATTCAATAAGGTGGCTGTAACTGAATATGGGGATTGTCTGTGATGAGCATGACTGAATATGTGTGGGAGAGGGGTTGCAAAGTTAAAAGTATCATACTGGCCATAATTTTTTAACTTTCCATCATAATCAAACATCAGCATTGAACTCAATAATTTGCTGTCTGTGCAGGATGTGTGTGGTAGCTACTGAATGTTGTCAGAATGTTGCATTAACTAGCATTGCCATTTAACAGTGATTTCTTCTCTGTTGAGTTTTTGATTATTATTCTTTCTGTGTGGAGTATAAATGTATTCCATGTCTCTGTGTAGGTTTTAATCATGTACTTTATTTCTTCTCACAGACTGTCAATTGTGTTATATATGCCTCTGGCCATTTGAACTTTTACTTTCATCATAATCAAACACCAGAATGGTACACAGAATGTAACACTATCTCTCTGTCTCTTTCTGTCTTTGGGGGTATTAAGAAGGCCGGCACTCTTCTCAGGTAGGATTTATATATCTTTGAATTTGTCTTTTCAGTTTATTGAAGAACTAAAGTTTTGTTAACTTTGAACATTTAGATACAATTTATTTTTCAATGAAAGAAAAAATAAGGTTGATCTTTTCCACTTACTTGTGATTTTTTTGTTCATGCCATCATTAAATCAAAAAGTTGTAAAAGAGCTCTAATATGTGGCTCAAAGCATTTAAAACCATATGATATCTGGAGGCTTAGCAAACATCAGATCTCCATCTTAATTCAGTTGCTTCCCGACTTATAGTAGTAGAGACTTGGACAGTTAGGTAATGTTAAAAACATAGGAGAAGCCAAAAAGTTAGTCAACATGTAAAGAAGCAAGAAAGAGCTAATCCACCTGAATGGTGTAGGTCTAGAATGAGGGGCAAACAGAAGGGGCACAGGAGAAGTGCTCGGGGACTAGTATGCAACAGGGGAGCCCATGGACTCTTTTGTCTAGGGCTCCCTTACACCTAAGGCTGGTCTTGTTGACTGCAGTCATATGAAATATATATAGTCTGTAAAGTGCCTGCGATGAGTGGTACATACAGAGGCAGTCTGTGGAAGAAAATTAATGACCACATTTGTTGTCTGATCATAGGCAATGGTCATTGACCTGCTGTAATAGAGCTCCACCCCATTTCAGCTAGCCCAGTCCCCATTCAGCTGATTCCTGCAGCCCCCCCCCCTTTCTTTGAGGGCACCAGCCATCAGCTGCCACTGATTATGACCCAGATGAGTAGCAGCTTGGGTGCTGGAGGAGCTGAGTGGGGTATGGTGCAAACTGAGCATCTGATGCTGGCTCACTCATCCCAAGGGAAGGGACCAGTGGTGAATTTAGCTGTCTGCCACTTGCAGGTAATAGAGATCAGCCAAAAACTGGAGACATATGTTCTGCACTCTTAGCTTAGTGATGTTTCCATTGTTCCTTTCTCTGCATACATTATGGAACAGGTACTCCCAACCATGAGTAGAGGAGACCTGAATGGTGATGGAAGAGCTCAAACCAGTTTCCAAGCGTGGAGTTGGGGCTAATTAGAAATATCACAGTCACTGTCATGTTAATGAGGGATTCAGGCTTAGCAGTAGCAGGCAAAGAGATGTGTCAGCAATAGAGGTTAAGATGCTGAGAGGATCAATGGTGATAGCAGCCCTTCCCTGCAGGTCCCTTGCTTTTCTAATTCAGATGATCTACTACGAGGTTGGCACTGAAAAAAGCTGATGCAGCTCAGACAGCTGTGGCACTAGGCATCCTTTATGCCTGCCTAGATGACAGTTCCTGACAGTAAACCCTCACCTGGTTCAGTGTCTATTTTCCCACTATCAGTAGGAAGAAATGGACTAGATCTACCAGGGAGGGGTGATGATCAGTTGTTCATCAGGCATAAAGCATATACAAGGAAAAAGAGAATAAACATAATGCATTGAGTCTATGCAATTGGCATAGATATATACAATATGTACACACTCCTAGCCCCATGGACATTCAGCAATACATTCCTTCACAGATCTCCCACCCACTTGCACAATGATACAATCTAAATTGGTAACAAATAATATAGTGCCTCCCAGGTGCCAAAGAGAAACAAATAAGAGAACAGTTGAATTTTCTTCTACAAGTATCCAAAAAATAACCCGTTACTACCAAAAGCAGATTCAAAAGAAGACTACAGCTCAGAAGGCTGCCACTAGAACCACCCTCAAGGGTACATCCAAAGCAATAACTAAGAGAACCCAAAGTCCATGAAACTGCAATCCGTTAAGTCAGGATTTTAATGCAATGGCTTCTACTGGACCTTATTTATTAGAAAAGTTGCAAAAAATCATCCAGTGTTACCTCTTAATCCAGGTGATCATATGCAAAGATAGCTTGAACTATTTGCATCAAGAAGCACGGGAGTTCTACAGTCAGGTCTGTGGTGTAGAGAGAGAGAAAGACGGAGAGGGAGGGAGGGAAGGAGGGAGGGAGCTAAAGTCCTAACTACACCAGAGGAGATCCAACTTGGCATCAGAATTCTTAAGTACAAATTCACCTAGTACCCAAATTATTTGGGTGTCTGTAGGGGATGGGCTGGGAGGATGGGAGTTAGCACCTCTGTTGACTCAGCAATCCATGGGAAGGGGGCTGCTCTGGATGTTATGTGGGAACACCTAGTGGGAGCCCTAGATATTCACTTACTGAGGTTTTAATGTGGATGGGGCCATTTTGCCATTAGTTCATTTATTCCAAGCAGCCAAGGGGATACTGGTATATAGAGGCATGCTTCCCTGTAGGAGGCAGCGACTGCAACTTGGAGGAGCCACTGAGGGGAGGAGGATAGACCACCTCCCAGAACCAACACACTAACCACTCATTAACACTTAACTTTCAATGGGGAGCAGTAGTAGGAATAAGTGACTTTGGGTTCTCGCACAGCACAGGCATTGCTGGCTCCAATTAAACTCGCCAAATTTTCCAAATGAATGAAGGCATAGGAGTCATCAGACAATGTCCTGTAAGTCTAGTAAAAAAAGGAAGTACTTCAGCTCTGGTTTTTCTTGTAAGAGAATAAAAGGTTTCACTAACTCTGTCATAACAGCCACCTTGTTTTTGATATTAGAATTCTTAAGTGCAAATTCCCCAACACACAGAATTTTTTTGGTTAAGATGTTCCCCATATGGCATTTCTAAAGTCAGATTCTCTTTAACTGTAGACTCTAAATGTTGAACTTCTTCACCATTCCAAATTACATGCAGGAATGCACCTCTACTGGTTATTGCATCGAAATCAGATAGCAGACTGACCCTATCCCAAACTAAAATGCTTATTCTGTGTGTGATACAACTTAACCCTCTACATATATCTGCACAGTAAGAGTTACTGTTACTATTACCTTAAGAATGGCCATAGCAGCTGCTGCATTCATTAGTCATGTGATAGTTTTTTTGAGTAACATGCTGCCTATTAACTATTGAGTGGGATGCACAACCCCGTGTTCTGTCTCATCATCTGTGCCAACCTGACAACAGCTCTTTGTTTTATATGTAAGATATTATGTGTCACCAGAGTGAATTTGACATGCTGTCAGAATAAATCTTATTGCTTTGCTTGTTTGTTCAAAATCCACTCTGGTTTTCAGATAGTTAGTTTGAAGAAATTTTGTTTTATTTGAACAGTGCCATGTGGTGCAGAAATGAAAACAAAATCCTCCAAGGTAACTGAGCTCAACAATATTCAAAATGAAGGGGAACTCCGCAGAACAAGAAGAGGTACAATTGCAGAGTGCTACCTGGATAATATGCATGAGTTTAGTCATATTGCTGTTAAGCAACTGTTTCATGAAAAAAACTCCAGAGCACAAAATCTTTTGGTACAACAACTTAGGCAACAGAAAGTAGAAAGGGTTGTTTCCAGACGTAGGGAGTCTATAACAAGAAAAATAACCACATATCCTGTAGAAGCATTAGAGATATTTTGGAGCTTTTATGAACATTTATATAAAGCAGAGAAGTAGAAAATCATGAAAAAGCACAAATGGAAATATTTATCAAAGAGTTAAATATGCCAAGGTTAGAGGTAGATGAGGCTCAATAATTAATAATTAAGACAGGAGTAGATAAGATAGAAATGGTGATATATAATCAATCTGCAGGAAAGTCTCCAGGAATAGATGGTATTCCAGGGGATGCTTGGAAGTTTGGAGGCTAGGAGGGGAAGCACCAACATCGTGAAAAAGAGCTGTAGTGGCTGTAATACCAAAAGACAGCAAAAACCTATAAGAGCCAGCTTAGCATAGGCCCATTTCAATTTTAAGCTATGATTATAAAGTATTTATGTCTATAATGGACAAAAGAATGGCAAAGGTGTCGCCAAAATGGATAAATATGGATCAATGAATGGGACACATTTTCTTTAACATCTCCATCAATGACCTACATAAAGCCTATATAACTGCATCCCTAGTATAGCATGGAGATGATTACACAGTTATTTGTATCATAAAAACATAACAAACTACAAAAACTTACCAAGGAGTCCTTCTCCTGTATAGAAACCTGGCTGACATATGCCCAGTTATTTCTTTACCCAAATAAATACAAACTAATCCTATTTTCTCCTAAACAGCTTGCAATCAACAAAACCTCCTTCTTAGTTAATTCATCCAATGAAACAAAAATTTAACTTGTTACATGTACTAAACTGCTAGGCATCTTTGTAGATGAGAATCTAAAATTTGGCACAGACATCCAAATTATAGTGAAAGAATTATACCAAAAATTACATTCATTCTATAGAGCCAAACCCTTCCATTCAGATGCTATAAGAAAGCACATTACCTTATCTCTCCTCTTGCCTACTCTAATGTATTCTGCACCCATCCTTAACAACATTCAAGGGACCTTGTTAAACAAACTTGAGCAGTGTTACTACAAAACAGCATGATTTGCTGCCAACCTTCCAACCTTCCAAATAGAACCCACCACTGTTCTGCCCTAAGGAAATTACAGGGGCTGGAATTCCCAGATTATCTAACCTACTCACAATTTCCACAAATGAAGACATGCATCTAACAGCTACCTAACTATTTCCAGCCTAATACAAATATATAGTCCTTCCAGGCCCTTATATTCATTGGATAAACATCTATTACATACATATCCAAAACCAACAATTCTATCAATTCACTACTTTCCCACCACCTCACTAACTATTGGACCTCCATCCCACTAGTAATATGACAAGAGCACTCCCTAAAATATTTTAAAACTCAAAGTCTTACCTACTCAGTTGTCAGTTCTGTACATGTGATTTTCCTGGATAATCTCCAAAACCTTAGTGTCATCACTCTGTTATGTAATTGGCCATAATAGAGCTACTTCTTCACAATCTCTAACCAGCTCACTGTTATCTATTTTTCTCCACTACTATCTCTGTTTCCCTTTTACCTGGATCATAATTTGAAACCATCTCCATCCTATAATTACTTTGCTGTCTCTTACAATATTTATTTTCAGATGATTCCATTTGAAAGCAACTATAGTCTTATAAGCTTGATATTAGCTAATATTTTACTATATTCTTAATTTAACTGATTACATCTGAGTGATGCCTCTAGGTGCATCTGCAGTTAACTCCTACTGACACATCAGATATTGCTTGTTCATATTTGAATTAATAATTACAAAACCATGCTATGTACAAGGTTTTAAAATATTTCATCTTAAAGCTTACACAATAGCAAACTCAACTGCATTAATATTTGACCTCTGTCTAGTGAAGGTAAACATATATTAAGTGTTGTTTTTGACATTAATTTATATAGATATAATGTTCACATTTTCTAAATATCTCAACAAACAAGTAATACAGACAGAACTCCTTAGCATCATATGAAAGCTCTCAGTTAGATGAATAAAATGCTGCTGATAGTATGTGTGTAACTTGAGTAATTGCTGATATATTGTAAGTTGTTTACAAAATATTACAAATGTAATAGTTACTGTGTTTACTGTGACTTATAAAATTTGGTTTAAGACCTAGAATCTAAAGAAAGTTACCAATATAAAATGGCTTGTGCTGAAGAGTTTGTCATGTATACTTCTTTCATAATCCCTATGATTCCAGAGATATGAATGTTTGTTTGAAATGTGAGGACATAATTTGCTTCTGTCAAAAGGGTTAGGCTCTGCCCACTTGAAGTTATAATGCAAACATCCTGAGCTCCATTTGCATGAATGAGTTAACTGCCATGTTTGCATTAACTGTCATATAATTACAATTCTATGTATGTTCATTTACTATTCCAGGTAGGTACATTTACTATTTTATGCATGTACAGTTATTTTTTATTTACCATCATATCATTACTAGTCTATGTATGTATAAACATTTATTACATAAATTTTGTATAACGGCCTTCTACTCATTCTGTAAAATGGAACATTTCTCACTGGGCCTCCACTGAAAATGTGACAAGTGTCAAGTTGGACTTTCCCTATAACAAAAGCTGTAACAAAAGTAATCAATAAATAAATAATTAATGTGGTTTTGTGGAGGGGAGGCAAGCGTTTGACAGCATTAAAAGAACAATGATGATCCAGAGGGAAGTTGAATGTAAGAAAATACTGCTGTTGTTGGTGGGTCTTGATGCAAAAAAGCATTTGACAGACAAAGCTGGTATTTTATGAGTAGAGCGATAGAAGCATTTGCATTTTCTGACACAATAATAATGTTAATTAGGGTATATATGAGGGATCAGAGGCAAAAATCAAAGTAAGAGGGTTCCTGTTTGATAAGCTGTTTCTGAAAAGATGAAGCAGGCAGGGGTGTCCTCTTTCCCCTTTGTTATTTGCATTACATTTAGTACCATTTGCAAAGAAAGTAAAGGACTCAGAAATTCAAGGATATAATTGGTAGTATTCAAGAAAAGCTGGCTTTATTTGCAGATGATATTATTTTGTACCTGATAGAACCAGAAAAAAACATTTCAGTGTTGTGGAGCCTTCCAAGACAGTTCCAGTTTTTTTCAGGATATACAAATAATGAAGATAAACACATGAACTGGTTCAGCAATACCCATATTTATGGCTACATGACAAAATGAAGTTGTGACAGCCCCTCTTTACCCCGAGCCAGTAATCAAGGCATCTCAATCCTCAACACTGACACCGGTGAGATGCAGACACTAAAACAGGAATAGATTTACACAGTATTTCAAATGCACCTCTCTGCATCCAACACAGTTTCCCCCAAGAGCATACAGGGAGCACACTTCACTGGGACTACAGTCTCTGTCTCTCCAACTTTGGAGCACTGTGTCCCAGTTCCAAGTATCTGGCACAAGCACATGAATATCTGATTTTTCACTCACACACACACACACACACACACACACACACACACACACACACACACACACACATGCACACACGCTTGCACACATGCACACACGCACGCACACATGCGCATGCTCCAGATTACAGGGCAGCTGCCACCAGCAAAATGCTCTAAGGCTCTTACAAAGGGTAACCAATTAATACTGTGTTAAATTAATACTAATATGAATGGTAGAGTGTGATCAAAGCAATATGGCTTTTTGGAGTGGTCACAGTGACACTGAAATAAGCACAGGTAACCTTAAGATATTAAAAGTATTCACTAAAAGACCAGCCACAATGAAAAGGTTTAAAAATATTTAATAATGGATAATAAAAATAGAAAGCAGGGACATACTTAATATTTAGTTACAATAAACATCAGTTTTTTGTTACCGGAAATATAAAATAACACAGTTGGATAGCAGAGACAAGCAGAGTGTTTGACTAAGCATATGAAACATAGGGGTGTTATACCCAGCTGATGTCCAATCTGCTTGTGCTGTGCTGATGAGGTCATAACAAGGCCAAAATATGCATATCCGCAGCTAGTGGAGTTTGGCTTTATTGGCCTGAAATTGTCCATTAAAACAATGAAAGAAGTCTTGTGCATTCAGAGTCGCCAACTTGGCTGAAACACCTCATGTTCATAAGGGTCATTTGCATATATCCCATGGGCCTCTGATTCAAGAGGTTTGAGAGGTCACTCATTGGAAGTTCCAGCTTTAATGGAGTTTTCATTTAGTTTTTACAGATTGGTTTTTCTGTGTGACCTTCTCACTCATTGTTTTAGTGTGTTATTAAAGAAACAAACCCTAGAATCCAATATACAATAAAATATACAAAAGAGGTGCATAAAATAAAATGTGTACCAGAAGTGTGCAAATATACAAATAATTAAAACTTTTATTTGCGTTTATCAAAAAAGAGAGCCGCAGTGGTGAAGCGGTTAGTGTTGTGGCCTCACAGCAAGAGGTTCTCCCATTCAATTCTCGGCTAGAATGCCTTCTGTGTGGAGTCTGCAAGTCCTCCCTGCAGTCGATTGATGTTAAAGATGTGCAGGTAGGTGCGAGCGTGAATTGGCGTGCCTTCTTTGAAGGTTGGGCGTTGGGCTGGCAACTCAGTACTGTAAAAATCCACTGCCAATCATGAGCAGACCAGAATTCCCGCTTTGGCGATCCCTAACCGGGAAAAGCCAAAAGACTTTATTTATATTTATCATAATATAGTAATCTTTGCAGTACTACTTTTTAATTGACATTGCTACTCAAACCAGGAATGTTATAGGCATATCACTTATTTTGCCACTTTAACTCTCTAAACTCCAATTCCCCCTCTCTGTCACCATTAAAATCATTACTAAAGTGATCAATGACACAAAAATAATTTTTTTCTAAAAGGTCTGCTTACAGTGAATAACTGGCCAGTGTATTTTCCTTATTCTTAACCTTAATGGCATATAAATGCTCATAAATCCTCTTTTCAAACTGCTGGTTTATTTTTGCAAGATAAAAGAACAGGAAGTGGGATCTTTAGTAAAGGATCAGAGTAAAATACATTGAAAAAATGGAAATTGTGGGAACAATGAATACAGAAAAAATGTTTTGGAGGAGGAATGAAGTTTAAAAGAAGACAGAAATTGAAAAATTATGTAATAGTTTTATTATATTGTATAAAACAATATATGTGATGTATAATGTTTGCAAATATGAACTTGTTAATATGGTCTGAATACTTCTATATAACTGCAAGTTTCAACTCACGGAAACAATATCAGCAAAAGTGCGGGCACAAAACTAGTAACCAAACCAAAACTGCACAAACCTGGACCAGCTCAAAGAACTCAGGCGATGGCAATTACAAACTCAATGATTTTATTAATCCACACACAAAAAGAAAAAAAAAATCAGTTTGGCACTTTTATCCCAAATGCTACTTAGGAAAGATCAAAATATGTTAAAGAAAATCTACGTTTCAAAATACCAGGTAAGTTCAACATCAACCACAAGCATGTCTATTAGAAATAAGTTATGTTAAAGTATACCTATACCTCCATTATACCTTAGGAGAATTCTGAATCAAATTAACCCTATATAGCCTAATCTTACCACAATTGTTGAAAGTATTTCTTAACTCAGTAAGTGAACTGGTCTTCTTGGACATTCTTCAACCATATCCAGGGCCATAAGGGTAAGTAAAAATGCATCAACATTTGGACAATTTAGAGGAGCCAAACTGCGGTGGTGGTGCTGTGGTAGCATTGTCGCCTCACAGTAAGATGTCTTGTTTAATTCTCAGCTAGAGCGTCTTCTGTGCGGAGACATGCGTGAATGAGCGTACCTTCGTTAAAGGTTGTGCACCAGGGCTGGCAACTCGGCATGTAAAAATCTACTACCAATCATTAGTGGACCGGAGTTCCACTGTGGTGACCCCTAACTGGGAAAAGCCGAAAAACACAACAAAAAAGCAGAGCCAAATTAGTCAGCAAGTTTTGGGATGTGTGAGGAAACAAAAAACAAAGAAATAAAAAAACCCATATAGACACAGGGAGAACATGCAAACCACAGATTTAGGAGCTGCAAAGCAGAGATCTTAACACTAAAACACTGCATTTGTCACCTGTCTGGCTGCAGAATTCCTAAAACAAATGTAGCCAGAAATTCATAAAAGTTGTGCACACATCTCAGAGATCCATCCATCAGCCTTATCACTTGCAGATTAAGTTGGGCAGTCAGGCAGTCTCTTTTCTAAATCATCTGTGACATCTACATTTCTATATATTCTGTCAAAATCACACAGTACCTCATGATGCACAGCTTAATACTAAATCCATGACTTGAACCTAACAGCAAATTACTTTTTCCAGCTACATCCATAGACATTTTTCCTGTGTGTTGGCTAAAGGGTAGGGCACAGGCTGTTAGGTGGGGCAATTGGCAGGTGCGATGGTGCAGGAGTCTAGTACTAGCTTCATAAATGAATACTGATAATGCAATAGCAGTCACAACTTAAGCACTCAGAGTGTGTGGTGACTGAATTGTGGCAAGGGTTTGTTTCTTTTTGGTCCTCAGCTTTTTTTTTTTTACTCCACAACTTTAACTTATTTATTTTTATTTATTTAACATTTGTTTACCAGGAAAGTCTGACTTGGAACAAGTTAAATTTCAGCAGAGGCCCGGGGAGAAATGCTCCAGACACATGTCTCTGTAACATGGGATGAAACCAAAGTACCCAGAGAAAACCCACACATATGCAGGGAGTACATACAGACTTTGCACAGAAGGCACCCCAGTCAAGAACTGAACTGAATAACCTCTTGCTGTGAGGCAACAATGCAACCACTGCACCACTGCTTCATCCACTTAAGGGATACTAGTTTGGGAAACTGCATAGGGCATCAAATAAACTAGCTATGGTTCTGCTTTCAGGGACATGGTCTGCAAAACAATCAGGTTTTATGGCCTTGTTGAAACTGTGATTTTATTTCCTTAGCTTTTAAGGGTATGAACACTTTAGCCAGGAAAAATGAACAGCTTAACTATGATCAGAAACATCTATCCTGATGCTGGAAAGCTCGCTTATTGTCTAGGTTACATATAATGAATGTTTACATAAAGCAATCAATAACTACTCCATAAAGCCTACTACATGCATTGGGCAAACCAGCCATTATTACATTCCTTTTTTTGAATGGTGCTTGTAAATCTTCTTGGTTTCCTTTCATTACCTTGTTTTTCCTCCTTGTAATATTCAGTTTATTTTTTTGCATATTCATTTTGAATTCAACAAAGATAGTTTGCTCCCTCACTGCTGATATATTCCGAGCTGTACCATGCAAGCAGTCTTTCCACTGTATAATGCAATGCGCATTTGGTGCGGTACCTTACGTGCATGATGCAATTTGACTGAGTGTTGCACTTTCAGAGTACAGAAAATACAGTGCTTTAACAGACAGGACTTTTGCCTTCTCCAAAGATGATGTGGAGGAGAATGAGAGCAACGTTGCCAGCTTTGTCAGCTTTCTTTCAACTAGTACAAGTTCCCAATGTTCATGCAACATATCAAGCTGTCCAGGAAAAACAGGAGATTTTATGATGACCAGTCAGCATAGTCATTACCAATGACTAGAGAAGCAATTCACATTTAGAATCCAAATTACAATAATTCGGAATATGAAGCAGTTGTCAATGTCTAATATGGCAAGTACATACATTGTTCAAACTATGGATGTTCTTTTATTTTGCAGATATAGAAAAAAAAACATATACAAATGAATGTTTTCATCACAGAACACCACACTGAATTGGAGGAAGTAATATTTAGACAGCTTGAGACAGGAAATGTTGCAGATTCAGACTGTTTTAGAGAGTAGTTTACACATGAGCCGTAATACAGTTGCCAGTCCAACTGTTGATGACTGCCCTGCTTTTGATGAACTACCTAAAATGTCTTCAGGGTCAGCAAGAATACTACCTTATTCTGAAGTGCCTGCAATCTGTCTACAAATGGCCCATTGATTAAAAATACAGTCAGATGGGATTACTGTGTCACTTGCTATGATAGGAAAGGCTGAGCTCAATTTCAACTGTAAAATAATCTACATTAGGTCATTGAATTTTTCAGGCTATATTTCTGTTTAAAGCAACTATTAAGGCTTAGAAGGAGGAATATAATGACTACTGCAGTGTACAGTACATTGCATTCAAGCAATCATATTTTCTCTAGCACTTGTAGCATATGACTAAAGAAAATGTCAACCCGTTCACTAGCTCGTGTGTGTGTGTGTGTGTGTGTGTGTGTGTGTGTGTGTGTGTGTGTGTGTGTGTGTGTGTCTGTCTGTCTATCACTCTGTATTTCTATTGTTATTTCAATGGTGTCCATGATGTACTGAACATGCTAGAAGTCCTAACAAGTCAGGCTTCATATCATACAGAGTCATGAAACAGACTGCCCAGTAGCCTCTTTTTCTACAATATTTCCTTAATAATCTCTGCTGAATAAATGTTTGAATTAGGAAAAGGATTTGATGCAACAGTATAATCCATTGTGCCAGAGAAGGAGGAAAGTGATTTCTGTTGTGCTCCACTGTGAGTGGGAGATAGAGTAGAAAATAAAAACTCAGGCCTTTCTGTTTTCACTTTATCAAATCTAATATCCTGAAAAATGGAAAAAGCAAGAATCATAATAGATTAAGTGAGAGAATGGGTAGATATGCTTACAGTCTACTTTTATATAAAACAAACTTGTTAAGTTGGTGACACTTTCTAAATGAGTAAAAAGAGCAACCAAAGCTGAGCACCATAAAGGTTAACATTTGAAATGTCAGGACCTGCTAGACAGAGTCCAAACACATGGCAAATGAATGGCTGAAGAAACGGACTTGCATACGTTAAATCCAAGATGGTAATTTCTTAGAATATTCCCTTTTCTCCACAGTATGATGATCTTGGAATTAGTGGGTGGTGTGTGTTTGTGTGTGTGTGTGTGTGTGTGTGGGGGGGGGGGGGCTTGAAGAAGTTTAAAGGAGAAGAGCTATTTTTCAGATTCTTTCTTCTCCTGTATTTTAAATCCTTTTTTATAAGCTTGTTGGCACTTAGCATTTCAAGTGCCAGCATTTCAAAAGAGAGCACACCAGGAGACACAAGTTTCTCACTCAGCTCAGTATGTGAGCCTCATAAATCCTTGTTTTTACCAACAAATATGATGTTACATCAAAGTATTTGGTGATGAGATATTGCTTGACCTATCAGTTATGAATATAACCACTATGCTCCTTCCTTATTATTACTCATCAGTGTGTGTAGCACTTCTCCCTAGAATACACATTATCCTGTATGCAACCTCAAGTCAGGGACCATCAAATATATACGGACATCATTAGATAAAAGTCCATGGCCAGGTATATCTGCACATTTAAGATTAAAAACTAATATTGTTTTCTTACAGCTTGCTGTCCTGATTAATTTGTGTTTTTCCACTTACATGCATAATCCCATAATTATTTTAGTCATTGAGGAAACATCCTAATTCTCTGTCAACCATTTTGTGCAGAAATTCTTGCACATATTTCTTCAGACTTTTGTTGCCTTCTGTGATTTCTGGCCAATATCCCACCAGACTGCCACTAATAAATATGAAGTCCAGCCAATATCCCACTGGACTGCCACCAATAAATGTGACATCTGGCTATATCCCACTGGACTGCCAAACAATTAAATGATGGCCCTTACTATCCTAGGTCAGTAACTAAGCAGCTTCAGTCCTCACTATTGACTCCAATATGAGACTATCACTTAAACAGAAGTAATATTTCACAATTTTCCCCTAAGAGCACAACAGGGACATGCTCTGTTTTCCTGGGACTTGACTATATACCTCTGCCCCCCCAAATGTATTTTCTTATTACACACTTCAGAACAATGTGTTCCAATTTAAGATCTCTGATACACTCACACTCAAAGTAAATTTAAATCTCACACATCCAAACATTTCTCAGAAAGCCTGACACAGATTTCCAGCTGTGTCCCTTCCACAAAATAATACAGTAACATTGCCACCAATCAGAGTGTATTCATGCCCTTCTTAAGAGGTGTCTAATTATAAAATGAAATATCAAAATAAATGATATACATGACCATAAGTGACCAGGCCTTCATGGTGACCTTTGGAGTATTAACAGATAGAAGAACTCTCTAATCTTTAAAGAAAAACATGGATTTCCAGCTACAATGTAAAGTAATGAAAAACATTTAATAATAACTAAAAATTATTACAAGATTGTAAGTCAATAACTTTCAATAAACACCAGAATTCAGTCACTAGAAATGTAAAATCAATCTGTAGGATAGGAGTCCATTATTCTAGAAAATACTCTATCTTAATAACTAAGCTTTCCTAACTTAACTAAAGAGTACTGTTCCTGATCTAATCTATATAACAACAAGGCAAAAGGCAGGCTTACAGTTTTTCTGGTGAGTTTTCTTTCATGGGTATCCACTGACTGCACAGCATTTGGCAAAACTGCTCAGTACTTGACAAACTGCTCAGCAGTTGACAAAACTGCAGTCTCAACTGTCTTATTTAAAAACAAAAATAACAGTCAGCTGTTGGAAAAAGTTATTTTCCTGTCAATTGGCTGTTTAAATAATCACTTAGCAACAAGGAACATTCTAATGGCATCACTCACTGTTCAGTTGATTGTCCACAGTATTTTAGACTGTCCCTCTTAAACATGCGCAATTAGAAATGCATCAAAACACTGACAAATTCTTTGAACATTCTGGGTAAACAGGGAAATATTGAACAAAAACTTATTTACATTTCACAATTAGACATGCTGGCATACAATATAAGTTAATCTGAAAATATACACAATTCTCTTGCCAGACATGCTAACACAGATGACAGTGTTTTCATTTACTTCATACCCCCCATCCAATACTCAAGCATGGAAACAATGCATGAGAAAAATGGGTTTGTCTGAAAATATCAACTCACTCCTCTCCTGGGAAATCCATTTGTATTAGCATTATTAACCTCACTGTAGCGTTCTTCTCCTTCTGATGAAACTTGGATGATCACAGCCCCATACCCCATAATTTGAAGCATTTACCTGTACAATAAATAATTTATTGTAATCAGGGCTGGCTAACACAGGAGGTCCTCCCAAAATCTCTTTATGTTTTTGGAATGCCTGTTCACAATTTGTGGTCCACACTACCTTGTCCAGTTTATTCTTCGTAGTTAGGGCCATAAGGGGTGCAGCTATAGTACTATAACTGGGCACAAATTTCCTGCAGTACTCTGCTGTCCCTAGAAATGCTCTTCTCACTTGTTTCTTAGTAACATGAACTGGCCAACACTTGAATAGCTTCCACCTTGACAGGTTCTGGCCTAATTTTACCACTTCCCCCTCTGTGTCCTAAGTAAGCCACCACTGCCATACCTACTTCACACTGGGTTTAATGGTTCATTCTGACCTATTTAATCTATCTACGACTTCCCTCACATGTTGGCCTGCAAGTGCCTGTAGCATAGTCTTCAATGTAGAGTTTAACCTCTCCACAAGACTATTAGTCTGAGGATAGAATGGAGTGTTCATTAAATGTTTAACCCCACAACACTTTAACAGACAAGTCAGCAGGTCTGACATAAAGTTGGCACCTTGGTCAGTCAGTATTTAATGTGGAAAACCTACTCTGCTGAAAATTCCTAGCAAATCACTTGCCACCTTTTCTACATCAAGATCACCTGCACAAGGAATATTAGGAACATTAGCTAGAAGTGGCTGACAGTAGGCTGCAGGCTCTACCAACTGCTGCACAACCTCACCTTCCAGCCCTCCCTTACAAGTCCACTCTTTATACAACAATCCTTTGTTCCCATATACAGACTCCCCTCTTCCTTAAGCCTCAGGTACTTCCTTAACTATCTCCCTCAAGCTTTGTAATGTAGGGTCCAGAAGTTGAGCCTGTCTAAACTCCACATTTGCGACCTTCCCAAGCTCCCCTTCCTTAAGAAGCCTAGTATCTTCTGGCTCTTCACTTCACCTCACTGTCAATCTGGGTATCATCACTCCCCTCCATCTTTGCAGTTATCATGTCCAAGGGAACATCAGTACCTCCCAGCAGCTGTGGCTCACTTTCAGATTTATTGCTACAGGATAGTTCCTTTTCTGAAACAGCCACCACATTAGTCCCAGCTTCAAGTATGAGATCTTTCTGGGTCACTCCCAGACTACTGGAGCTACACACCTGTCTCCCAGCCTGACTATGTGTCACTGCATCATCACAGTCATTCCCTGTCAGGACATCTGCAGGAACATTCTCAATCACAAGCTCCTCTTCTACAGGAAGACTAGTAACTTCTGACAGCTGTGACTTGCTGTCACTCTGGGTACCAGCACTCACTTCTGTCCTCGCAGTCACCATGTCCAAGGGAACATCAGTAGCCACCAGCAGCTGTGGCTCACATTCAGATTTACTGCTATCAGAAACAGCCACCATAGTCCCTCCTTCTTTCTCCAAGCCTGACTGCGTGTCACTGCATATACACTAAGTACTGCATCATCAAAGTCGTTCCCTACCAGGACAGCTGCAGGAATATCCTCAAAAGCACCTACTTGCTTGCTTCCTCTTCCACCCTCCCACTCAAGATGAACCCTAGCCAAAGGCATTTGGAACAGGGTCCCGTCCAATGGTCTGATTGGAATGGACTGCCCAAGCAAGTGCTGCTTTTCTCTAACCACTGCAGGCATCACAATGGTTATATCAGAAGCTATATCCCTCTTAGCAGTTACCTGTTTACTCTCTACTAAGATTGGATATATATTTGGTGATAATTTGGCACCCAGTTGTTTCTAAACAGCTTACCACTGGCAGTTTGTCATCACAACTTGCTGGCTCCCTCAACTTTTGTTTCTCACTTTGCCTCAATGGACATCTGACTGCTGTGTGTCCCCTCTGGTTAAACTTGAAACATCTAATTCCTAATTGTGCACTTAGATTAGTAGTTTCCCCTGTTACTGGCGTAGACTTCCCCTCAAGGGTACCCTTATGTCAATGTACAGCACAGAGTATCCCTTTCCTATGCAGTGGTGCTCTGCTTGCCAAGTAGAGATCCCTTTTTCTCCCGAACTGCTTTGCAAAGTTGTACTCTCGGGCTGCTAACCAGACTCTCATGTCATCAGAAAGTGCTGAGGGCTTGTTCCCCCACCAAAACCTCTGCCAGTCCTTCAAAAGTGGTGACCTGACACCCACTCACCTATCTGTGAAAGTAAGTATTTAAGCCAGCAATATAATCACATATAATTTCATATGCCTTGCATCTATGTTCACAAAACTTTTTTCTATAAGCTTCAGGTGAAAGTTAGAAACAATCAGGCAAACAACATTTCATTTTATCATAATTGTGATAATATATATATATATATATATATATATATATATATATATATATATATATATATATATATATATATATATTTATATATATATATCATCATCAGATATAATCATATCATAAACTTTTTTTCTTTTTTTTAATTTCTAGTCTCCCACCAGGACACAAGTGCTCTTCAGCAATTGCATTCTGCTTGCTGAGCACACTCAATCAAATCGGCAGTCTGCGGCTACCACTCCAACCATACAGTATAAGAAGGAATCAGTACTGCAAAACTGAACAAGGATATACATTTTGAGCCTTGAGCAGGATTAGTCCACCAAGGCATTCTACTTGTACTTTTTATGAGAGTAAAGCTATTACATTAGCAGTATTTCTTAGTAGTTCTCAGCGTGCTAATAAAACTGATTGTTGTAGCCTTGTGTCTTCCCCCCTGCTAGTGCAGTAATCCTAACTGTCCAATAGACAGTATACATTTAATTCAGATCCCTGTGACTAAATTAACAATCAAGCAGCCCTCTCAGTGCTTTCTGCCTTAGTTTGTATCACTTGGAGGCCCACATATTTATTTCATCTCTATACATTCCCCTTCATTGCTAATGCATCTCCCTAATCTAATCTGTGCACAAACTTGTTAATAATCAGCAAGTCAAAGTAAAGACACATTCCCAACCTTAATAAAGTTTGCTGTTTCTTCTCTCCTTCACTTTGCAGGTAGTTTGAATTCTTACTTACCCCCTCTGAGGCCTTCACTGATAGTTTTCCACTGATTGCCTCTCTGATTTCTTTGCGTTCTACCTGGTTTACACCCCTTGTGCTATCTCCTTCCCCCAATACTAAGTCTATATTTGAATCCTGCTGAGCATGGAGCCATCTTTAAATGTCTAGTCTCCCACCAGTACACAAGTGCTCTTCAGCAATTGCATTTTGCTTGCTGGTAAGCCATTAGACCTCAGGAATTTGTTTAAAATGTTAAGATTTGTAAAGTAATACTTACTTTTACTCTTGTCTTGGTGGGCTCTGCCCCGCTCCGTTCGCCCTCGCTAATGCTCAGGCTCTCTCCGCTCCCCTGCCCTGCCCCCTGTTTACTCCTGCCCCCACTTCCTCTACATTTATAGTAATCACAGCCACACCCACAGCTCACCCTCACATCACCTCCACCAATCACAGCTCCTCAAGTCAGATCACATTATACCACACCAACATGTTCCACAAAAAATACTCCCAATCACTCTTATTCCCATTAGGCATTTTTTATATCACCCACACTACTTGCCCATCCACATATAGTGCAACCCTATAATTCCTATTCAGACCCCCACCTAGTACCATATTAAATGTTATAACCATGACTATCACCCAACTAAGTCTAGTCTGTCTTCTCATAATTCTTTATAACACCACAAGTTATCAGTCTAGCAATATCCCTAAACTTAGTAGCACAACACTACATTATGCATTCTCATATACAGACACCACACATTATAATAATATCTGTCCACAACTGTTCAAGAACTACATAATGGACCGATTCAGAACTAAACACATATGCTCTCATTCCTACTCCAAAAAACACAATACTTTCTCACACTCCTCACCAAACTCCAACATCTGTATCACCATTTTAACACCAGGCTCACCATAAGTGGGGATATCCACCCCAACCCAGGCCCAAATCCATCCTGTCCGACACAAACTGCTCCAACTCAAATGTCAGAACATAACACCCCCATTATCTTCATCCCAGGGCAAATCAACAACAGCAGCAAAACCAACCATCTTTTAATGCTAAATATTAATATTAGAAGTATCAAAAATAAAATACCTGAACTCCAGGCCACAATAGCACACTACTCCCCAGACATAGATGCTTTAACAGAAATCTGGCTAAATAAAAGCATAGCTAACTCAGAAGTTCTCCCTACTGGCTACAATATCACTAGACAAGACAGACCACTTCGTAAAGGGGGTGGAACTGCCTTACTATATAAATCCAACTTAACTGTACATCAATTATCAAACTCCTACCCCTCCCCCAATAATTGGGACATACTTATCTCACAACTTCAACTTCACTCTAAAAAGGTCATCACCGCAATTGTGATCTATATTCCACCTGGTAATACACCTGCTATCCTTGAAAACTTATTATCCTGGTGTTCTTCCACATACTCACAAGAAACCCTTATTCTGGGGGATTTCAGCCTAGATTGGCTCACCTGCATATCAGAACCACCAAGTAATCTAATAAATCTCCATGACTACCAGCAGCTAGTCCAAATTCCAACTAGATGTGATAAAAAATCTAAAAAGGAATCCATCCTTGACTGGGTCCTAACTAACAACCCCACATTGTACCCCCACGCAGGCTGTCTCCCAGACACCTTAAGTGACCACAACATAATATATTTTATACATAATAGAACAAGCATATGCAAAACCACTAACTATATATCCACTAGAAACACAAAAAAATTCTCTCCTGAGGTCCTCAATACTTTACTCTGTAACTGTGACTGGACCCCCTTAAAAACCCTCCCACTTGACCAGGCTGTAGCATATTTCAACAAAACATTTCTACAACACATAGACACTGTTGCTCCATTGCGCAAAATCAATGTTAAAACCTCTACAAATCCCTGGCTCAGTAAAGAAACCAAATGAATCCTCAAGTCCAGAGACGCTGCCTGGCTTTACTATCAAAAAACCAAAGAAACACAAAGCTTAAGTACCAAGAACTGCGCAACCGTGCAAAAAAATGCATTAGGCTGGACAAAAAAATCCTACTACACAACATTACAAACTAAATACTAACACAACACCCTAAAATTTTGAAGAAATGTAAACCAGCTACTAAAACCTACCCAAAAGGCTACCCCCAAACCAACCACCCCTGACACTAAAGTTCCCATCGAAACACAATTCATCTCCCACTTTGTGAACTCAATTCTATCCTTTGTATCACAGGACAGTTCCTTCCTCACTAGCCCCCCAACACGAATAATACTAATACAAGATTTACCCTCAAAACAGTTTCCACCACTTCAATCAAAAGCATGCTCTCCAAACTAAAAACCTAATCAACAGCAGCTGACCTACTCCCCAGCTATTTCTTGAAACTCACAGCAGATGCTATTGCTATCCCAATCTCCACTCTCATAAATAGATCAATTGTTGAAAACTATGTGCCCAAACTCTGGAAAATATCCTATGTTACATCCATACATAATGGCGGGACCTCCACTGAACTTAATAACTACAGACCCATTGCTTTACTCTCCCCCTGGCCAAAATCCTAGAAAAATGCATCCATACGCAGATGCTAAAATATCTCCTAGACAGCAACATCCTGTCACCTACTCAGTATGGTTTCAGACCTGCCCATAGTACCACTACAGCCCTCCTCTGCTTCACAGACACAGTAAACCGTCTCAAAAATGAAGGCCTGCAGGTGTTAACTCTTTTTTTGGATATGTCCAAAGCATTTGACACAGTCTCACACCAAATCCTGCTAAACAAACTAAACCAGTATCACCTATTAAATTCCACTCTTACCTGGTTCCAAAGCTACTTATCTGATAGGTACCAAGCTGTGAAATGGGAAAATTCTCTCTTTCCTCAGCTGCCCATAACTATAGGAGTCCCACAGGGTTCTATCTTAGGACCACTACTATTCACAACCTTCACAAATGACCTCCATATCTCCACACAGCATGCATCTATCATTCAGTATGCAGATGTCACTACCTTAATCTGTGCTGCACAAAACATTCCCACCCTCCTGCAAACAACTCAACTAGCATTCTCTGATTTTGAAAACTACCTAACCAAAACCCAACTTATCCTCAATCCAAAGAAAACTCAGCTTATGATTATAACCAGTTCTAACAAAAACACTGATAACAGTCAATTCACTATCTACTCCACAAATGCTACTTCAATTGCTCCAGTGGCACAGGCTAAGCTATTGGGAATTACCATAGACTCCCACCTAAAATTTGATAGTCATCTCAACTTAACTATTAAAAAAGTACATGCCAAACTGGGGTCACTCTACCGTATCAAACTATTTCTTACCAACAACACAAAATCAGCCATTGCTCGCTCCCAGCTTCTATCCACCCTACTCTATGCATCTCCCATTCTGACTAATCTCGACAAAACTGAACTAAGCAAAATGGAAGCCTGCTATAACAGAATTGTCCACTTTGCTGCAAATTGCTCATATAGAACTCATCACTGTACTGCTTTGAGACAGCTCCACTGGCTTGAAATGCCCAACCTCCTAACCTACAGTCAGCTCTGCCTCTGTCATTCTATTACCTCCCCAATAAGTGTCCTGCCCTCAAAAACCTAGTACAACATCACTCAGCCAAAAGGCCTCTTAGATCATCAAGTAAGCTACTACTAGAAGTCACTAACAGCTACAATAGCTTTGGAGATACACTATATAGTAGTTCAGTGGCTAAAAAATGGAACTCTGTCCCCACTAGCCTTCAAAACACATCATCCAAAGCCTCCTTTAAAGACCTCATCAGGCAACATCTCAAGCAAAGTTGGCAGTGCTATGATTGCTCCCCAGGCTAGTGAAAGCAGATAAGGTACACATACTAAACCTAGAGTACTTGATTAAGATTGAAAACTATTCTCACAAACACTGGCTAATCTACAATGTATGTACTGTACCTGTGTACTATGTATGTATTCTACTTATGTTTCAAATTTCAGCTGTACACCACAAATCTATTAAGTACCTTTATTTTTAAGTATTTTTTTGTTTGTTCTCTCCACTGTAACTGTTGATGTGCTGCATACCACTGTAAAAACACGTCTTTTGTAATTTGTGTGTATACTGATCATGTCTAAATGTATCTGTAATTTGTCTACGTGGAGCTTTTTTCCCAGGGCCTCTGTTGAAAAAGGGCCTTTTTGGCTCAGTCAGACACCCCCGGTTAACAAATGTAAAATAAATAAATAAATAATAATTCAAACAATCTACATCACTTAACTTTGGTACAGCCTGAGCAGATTTACCATGGAATAAGAAAGTCAGGAGCTGAACCCAGAGCTCATGGTCAACATCAGATTGTCTACATACCCTCTCAAAAATATGAATACAATTATCAAAGTCATCCCCATCCCTGTACAGAGGAAAATGTTTGCTGACCTTTTCGGCTTCTGGGGTCCAGTTATTCCCTTCCACATTACATCCATGACCCTCTTGAAGGGTAAGAAGCTCCACTTCATGCCAGCACTGTCTCTCATTCTCCTTATGATGTCTTTCATTCTTTCACGCTGTCTCTCATTGTCCTTGGTTTCTAAATGCTTCAGTCTCTCTGCTGATTCCAGTTCAAAACATCTGGCCTTCAGTCATATGGCTTCCAATTCATGTTGACATTGTTTCTTCACAGTTCATATCAGTGCTGCTTCTTATCAGCCTCTAGACATCACATTCACTCCTTGGCCTCCTGTCACTGTGCTTCCAGGTGTAATTTCTCCTCAGTCTCTAGACCTTTGGCCTCCAGGTGCAGTCTATCTAACTCCAGGTAGAGTCTCAAGTCCACTGAAGAAAATGTGAACTGTCCTGTTTCAGCAGGCTGCACATCACCAACACCAAACTGGATATCTTCTGACCAGCTGGTCAGAGCTGTATCTAAAACTAAGGCTGAAATCATTGCTTCCTTGGTCAGGTTGGAATACACCAATCTCCTGTCTTCACACTCCTTAGCCAACTGGATCTTTGTCAGCTTGCTAAAATCTTCTGCTGACATCCTTGCCTGATATCCATGACTATCTAACTAAAAAATAAATTAAACTGTGGTGGATTGAAATTCTGAATGTTTACCTTGTGGATGTCAAGAGTGCTCACCTTAATGACAACTACCCACAGGCTACTGGAATCCAATTAAAAATCCCAGACCTCTGGCACCAATAATGTGACGTCTCATCAATATCACCGCGAACTGCCAGCAAGAAATGGGACATCCAGCCAATATTCCAACAGATTGCCACCAATAAATGTGACGTCTGGCTATACCCCACTGGACTGCCAAACAATTAAATGACATCCCTTACTATCCTGGGTCAGTAACTAAGGGGCTTCAGTCTTCACTACTGACTCCATTATGAGACAGTCACTTAAAAAGAAGTAATATTTCACAAGTTTCTCCTAAGAGCACAACAGGAACGTGCTCTGTTTTCTTGGGCTTGGACTATAGACCTCTGTCCCCCCAAATGCATTTTCTTATTACAGACTTCAGAACAATGTATCCCAGTTTAAGCTCTCTGATACACTCACACTCAAAATAAATTTAAATCTCACACATCCAAAGACTGCTGGGAAAGCCTAACACAGATTTCCAGCTTTGTCCCTTCCCCAAAATAATACTGTAATGTTGCCACCAATCAGAGTTTCTTCATGCTCTTTCTAAAGGAAAAAATAACTAAAAAATAAAATATCAAAATAAATGATAGCTATGACCATAAGCAACCAGGCCTTTGTGGTGATCTGGTAATATCAAACAGATAGAAGAACTCTCTAATCTCTAAAGAAAAACACTGATTTCCAGCCACAATGTAAAGTAATGAAAAACATTTAATAATAAGTAAACATGATTACAATATTGTAAATCAATAACTTTCAATAAAACCCAGAATTCAAGTACCAGAAGTGTAAAATCAAACTGTTGGATAGGAGTCCATTATTCTAGAAAAACTCTATCTTAATAACTAAGCTTTCCTAATCTAACTAAAGAACAATGTCCCTGATATAATCTAATATATAACAGCAAGATGAAATGCAGGCTTACAGTTTTTTGGTGAGTTTTGTTTCATGCGTGTCCACTGACTGCACAGTACTTGACAAAACTGCTCAGTACTTGACAAACTGCTCAGTACTTGACAAAATTGCAGACTCAACTGTCTTATTTAACAACAAATAGTCAGCTGTTTAAAAAATTATTTTCCTGTCAATCATCTGTTTAAATAATCACTTAGCAACCAAGAACATTCTAAAGACATCACTCATTGTTCCGCTGATTCTCCACAGTACTTTAGAATGTCCCTTTCAAACATGCACAATTAGAAATGCATCAAAACGCTGACAGATTCTTTGAACATTCTGTGTAAACAGGGAAATACTGAACATTTAAAACTTATTTACATTTTACAATTAGGCACGCTGGCATACAACATAAGTTAATCTGAGAATATGCACAAATCTCCTGCCAGACATGATGACACAGATGACAGTGTTTAAATTTTCTTCACACCTTCCACTATCATACTGTGCTTTTACTCCAAATACATAGCCCAATAATCATAGTCCAAGGCTTTGCATTTTCATGTGATAATCCACAAAGAATGGCACTACATGGATATGCAAATCCCAGACTTAACAGGATGAATATATAAATGGGGCACTCTTTCTATAAACATACCCCCCTATCGCAAAAGCATAAGCTGCTTATGATATAAGTGATAGGGGGCAACTGATTTGCAGATAAGGGGCATTACACATTTACATATCAATAGGATTCATAGACATGAATCCATAATAAGCTCATTTGCAGACCAAACATGTAAATGGCCCTGAATTTATGCCAGTAAGCAGCAATTTAACAGAAAAATATGGAGATGCAAGGGAAAGGGGAACCTTTCATTTGGTGCCAGGGACGTGCTAGTTCATACATGGGCAGACTACTGAGTGGTCATTGGAGGAAATGTTTTCAATTTGATGCTTGTGCATATGTGATAATAATGCTGAAGGGATCAGTGGGGAAATACTTCATTTTGGTGCTTATGCATACTTGGACATACTGTTGAAGGGATCAGTTGGGGGAAGTGTTTATTTTGGTGCTTGTGCATCCTTGTACATACAAGGGATTTGTGGGGAAGTGTTTCATTTTGGTGACTGTACATACTTTGACATATTCCTGAAGGGATCATAGGGGAAGTGTTTCATTTGGTGCTTGTGCATACTTAGGCATACTGCTGAAGGGATCAATGGGAAAAATGTTTCATTTTGGTGTTTGTGCATACATGGATGTACTACTGAAGGGATCACCAGGGAATTGTTTCACTTTGGTGCTTGAACAAACTATTAAAGTTCATGGATCGCAACTCACATTTAAAAGGTACAGCACTGCATTTAACAAGGTATGTGTGTAGAGCATGGATACTGAACTATTTATTGCTGGAAATCCTCATTAGCATAGACTGCTTTACAAAATGTCTTATTTGTGTCTCATCATATGTAAGGCTTTTTGCATTACACTAATTTGTAAACATCAGGGATACACCTAGTGCATTTGTGCAAATGACTATGGATACCGGCCATATATTTTTGGGAGAGACAACATACTCCTGCCTCTGATTTCGTGTCTGTAATGTGGTTTGTTTTCTCTGAGGAATACATATTTAAATAATTGTTTGTTTTTTACCCAGTTGACTTGTTATATAAGCCATCCATCCATCTTCCTTTCATGAAGCTCACAATAGCAACAAGTTCAACAGTACAGCATAGACATCCCTATCACAAGCAACAGTCTCAAATTCATTTTGTGAGATCCTCAAGTATTCCCTAATGAGATACAACATACAGTCCCTCCAACATATTACAGATCTTCCTGGGGCTCCTTCTAATTGGAAAGGCAGGTACACCTTCTGTGAGAGCTGTCCTGGGGAACATCCACACAAAGTGATCATAACATTTCAGCTAAAGCTTCTCAACATGGACAATTAATGCTTGTATTCTAAAAGTCAACCAGGATTGCTGGGCTCAGTATATCTCAGACAGTGAACCCACTTACCCAGACAAACAACTCCATTTCTGCTGCTTGTGTCTGTGATCTTATCTTCTTTGTTACCACCCAAACCTCTTGAGCATAGATAAGGATATGGACATAAACTGACAGATAAACTATAAACGTCATCCTCTCACTTCACCATTGCAGTACAGTACAATGCCTCCAGTACAGCATCTGGTGTACCCAGCTGCTGGTCATGGCTTTATTATCTTCTACTTTCACTGCCGAATAAGACCCCAAGACACTTTAAATTCCATCAACTGAGTTAGCTCACCCCACACCTGAAGAAGACAATTCACTCTTTTCCAGGAGAGCACCATGACTACTCTTTTGGAGGTTCTGATTTGTATCTCCACTGCTTTACACTCAACATTGAATCACTACAGTGTATGCTGCAAATCATTCACTTGAAATGAAAAAGCCAAAATAATCTGCAAACAACAAAGATAACATCCTTATGTGTACAGACTGGATACTTCCCAGACCTTGACTGCACATTGAAATCCTGTCCATAAAGCTCAGAAAAGGAGAGAAGACCAGGTCTAAATCCACCTTCAGCATAGTCAGCTTAATGCTGACAATGCAGAGACAGCTGTCATTCTTAAAGCCCAGGAACAGAATGGTAGGTAGCAGCTGCCCTGATACCTCCTACTGTTATAGCAACTCTCCAAAATATGGGTATATGGCTATATGCATTTTCCAGGTCTACAAAGCATACATAGACATATTGACAAACTTCCATAACATCTCCAACATCTGTGCAAGAACAAAGAGATGACCCATGGTTTCATTGCAAGTAATAAATTCACGTTGTTTCTCCTGATTCAGAGACTTAACTACTGGACATGATCTACTTTACAGTACCCTGCCATATGCTTTTCCAGGGAAGCTGAGAAGTGTGATCCTAAAATAATCGGATTATAACTACCCCCCTTTTTTGCAAATGGGGATTACTGCTCCAGTCTGCTATTCCAGAGGTACTGTCCCAACCATCCATGCAACACTGTAAAAACATGCTAACTATGAATCTGTAACATTATCTGGAACATTCAGTATTTTTGTGCTCTGCATCATCTCCTGTCTTTATTCACCAAGTCTATCTTACCTGCCTTAGCCTACACCCCCCCCGACTCAATTTGACCCACGTGCAGGGTTGGTGAGGAAATGTGGTGATTGTGGATATGGATGCATTGTAATGCTACTGACAGGGAGTCAGCTCTAACCACTACCTACCTCATGACAGCTTTGTGAGCTCCACAACTGCTGCCTACAGGAGGTGTACTCATGCTATGAACCAAGCAATATACCACTTCAGCTCAAAGCTCACCCAGCTTTTAATGTTGCTATTACAGTGAGCCTAGGCAGCCCCACCCCCAGTAAGGGAAGTCAGTGGTGCAGTAAGTAAGGTTTATGCCTCTTTGTAACAGGGCTAAACTGCCTTCAATATTTCTTTGTCTATCTCATGCGATCCTGCAGCTTTATTAGAGTGTAAAAGTTTAATTTTTGCAGTGAGAGTCACCTCCTCTGCTGAAGTGGAGCCAAATCTACCACCTGCTTCTGGCATAAACTCCTCAAAGGACAGCTTGTTCACTGGATGCAGGAGTTCTTCAAAGAGTTTCTTTACTTTCACAACAATTTCCTCAGTCAACATCAGAGTTTTCTCACCACTACTGAGAATAACCTGGCAATGTCCTGTATCCCCCCACTAAATCACTGGATGAGCTACCAGAACCTCTTTGAAGCTGGCAGAAAGTCATTCTCTAATGTACCACCAAATCCCTCCTTTATCTGGGCCTTTACTTTGAAACTGCCACAGCTACTGCAGTTTTAGCTTGTTTGTACCTGTGAGTCAGATTTAACAACAATAAGAAAGATCCAGTTATTGAAGGTAGCCAACCAGTAATCCATGGACCTGGATTTCAGGACAAACAAAACAAAACTAGGATTGGAATATGAACAAATTGACCCACAGATGAATGTCATTAACTTATCTATATCTTCTTTGCAAGAGAATAAGGTAATTGGTGTAGTTTAAAAAAACAAAATTTAGTAATCTTTAGGGTTACCACCTGTCCCTCATTGTGAGGGACAGTCCCTCTTTTTGTCCTACAGAAAAAATAAAATAAAAAATATGGTAACTGTCCTGAGATTTTAGAATAAAAAAACATTTCCTAAGTTTTCTTTAATAGTTGCATAAAACAGTTATTTTGTATCTGAAACATCTAATTGCTATAAGACTTAGCATAAATAAACACAAATGCTACAAGAATAAGTTTGTATTTTGGCAAAAAAATGCAGTTTTGTAGTCCCTTACCTAGTCTGGTTTTATATGATCCAGTTTACAATTTAGTATGTTGAAATTCAGTATTATGGGTTACAGTCTTATGGGTTTCAGTCAAGTGACTTTTCAGTCTTTTGAAAGTTCAGTCTTATGGTCTCTGTCAAATGAGTTTCAGTCAAATGAGGTTTCTATCATATGATAGGGATCCATATATATATATATATATATATATATATATATATATATATATATATATATATATATATATGGATTCACTTCACATACTCAGTGTTTTAAAACGTCGAATTTCATATGGCCGAGACCATGTAATCGATGTTTTAAAACACTGAACGTGTTAAGCAGAGATATCCATACAGCACAGAACGGGAAATTTTCCCTTTTTTTTTTGCTGTAGTGCGATCTCAGAGTTGTTATATTTAAATAGCGAGGGGTTTGTGCGGGCACAGCCCCCCACATGGGGGTGCAGGGGGGCTTGGCCCCCTGCAAAAACGTCCTAATGTTTTGTGTTGTTTCTATTTTTTCTGTACAGGTTCGATGTTTTAAAATGTCAATTATATGGTCTCAGCCATATGAATTTCAATGTTTTAAAATGTCAAGCAAGTAAAGTGAGTCCATATATATATATATATATATATATATATATATATATATATATATATATTTATTTATTTTTTTTTCAAAAACACATATGTATGTGTGTGCATGTGTGTATTTGTGCGTGTGTCGCTATGTGAGTGTGAGTGTATGATACATATACATGTATCTTCCTTTGTATAGATAGATAAGTATATATATATATATATATACATTTCTGATTTGTAGCAATCTTTGGTAGTTAGGTAGTTAAGTCAGAAGACTTGAGATGCTCCTGTGCCAAGGGGACAGGGTTTGAATCTTTCCATCTTCATTTGCCTAATGTGTGACCTTGTAGAAGCTTGAACAAGTCAGCTAACCAGACAGTGTTTTGGGGCAATTAGGAACTTGAGCTAAGCTCCTTAATGGTCTTCCAGACTACATGTTTACCCTAGTAGCTATCATTGTTGCTACCACCCCAAAACCCAAACATAATTTACTCTATGAGAAGTATGTACACATCTTAAATATGCTGGTAAAGATCCAGATGCAAATAAGTGGTGTTTTTTTAACAGTGTAGATTGTGTTCTAAGAAGCATATATCTCTTATGAACAGTTATCATCCACATTTGTACCCCTTTCTTCTTCAGTTTAGCTTGAAGCTTAGACAGTTAGGCAGATTGTGCCAAGGAGTTATGCCAAGTGTTGGCTTGTTAAATTGTAGACTTTGCCTTACATGATGTATTTCACACTACAGTGAAGTGAGTAAATGTGGATAAGTAGATGGACAAAACTACTGTGCTCTCCTGTGATGCAGAATATGCATAGTGGAAATGCACCAGCTAGCAACTGTGGATTTCCCTGGTGACAGAACTAAAAATTGAATATAACTTCACTTTGAGCCTTAAGATGTTCAGAAGCTGCTGTTTAAGCAGTGAACCCCAGGTGTAAAATTACACACAAATAAGCACATTAAGAGCTGTTGATTAGCTGCAGACAGAACTATCCAAAGCCAGGACTATTAAGTGAAGCACTATTATTCTTTGAAGTGGCTACGGACAATGGGTCTGCTCTTGGACCCACGCACCATGAATCGACCCTTCAGCCAGCATTCTGGCAACACTGAGAAGGCAAATAATGACAGAAGCTTATTAAAACATGGGCGTTGATCAACAGTACATCCCCATTCAACTCAATAACTCATCCAACCTCCGTTTATTCAAATTGTCACAAGTAATTATCCAGCATTTTTCATCAGCTACTGTTTAGAACTTTGTACCTCAGGTACAATGCAATGACCCCAGTATTTTTTTTCTTTTCGCTGAATAGCTTTCTCCTAACGATCTGAAGCTAAATATTTTCATCTTTTTTTTAAATAATCTCAGTATGCTGCCTCATTCTAAAACAGAAGAATACAAAGCTTATGAATCACATTATGTAAGCCTTGTTTGCAGAATCAGTCCCCATATGTGTTTTCAGCAGAAAAGATTGCTTTTCTTCTGTATTAATTGCTTATCTCTACTTTTGCCTCCATTGTTTCTGTATATCTTTTATTTTGTACTGAGTCTTAGAACCATAAGAAAATGACGTCACCTACTACAAGATAGCCTAAGTTCTGGAGTTATTTAGGTTTTCAAGCTGAAAGAGATAGAAACAGAAATTAAATTTTAAGAAAAGTAATTAGTACCTCAGAAAGTGAATGCATTTTATTTGTTGTGCTTGGGCACCATATATGTGCAAACAATGAACCTGTAAAACTAAATGTTAATTATTTGTAAAACAGGAGGCTGGGAATTAGATGAGAAAAAAAATGTGTCTGAGAGATCTGGGTTTCTCGTATTTCATTTCCTGCTTGTTTAAATTTCCTTTGTATAGACAACACACACTTCTGTAGTTTCTTCTTTAATGTTGGAGGACTAGAGCTGCTTTTCTTCATCATGAAGTCAAGAAAAGTAGCAAATTTCCATTGGGACATATATAGCCTGGTAGAATCTAGAAACCTGCTACACAGCAAGCTATGTATTACACAACCACAAAACTGGAATTATACTAAAAAGATTAACAAGAAGGATGAACAGAAGGAACTTATATGACTACAGTAACATTTTCCACAGTACAGCTGCACATCTGAGAGGACATATCCAACATGTATACTAAGGGTTAGTGAATTACCAATGTGTCAGTCACCTTCAATGTCAGGCAGTTGGGATGTACCCTTCATCACATCTCTCAATGTCTTAGTGTAGGAATTGTGCATAAAGTCAAAATTAATGGGGGGGGGGGGGCAAAGACCTGAAATCAGGGACAGATTTTAGATAATCCTCTTATAAGCTTCCAAATTTGCTAGAATATAATATTTTGCATTATTATGCATTTTTGAAGAATATGAAGTGTGAAATTCAAATGTCTGCCATTATTTCTTAACTTCAGTCATCAATGATTTATCAGAAAGCCACAACTCTCAAGAGTAACAGATCAAAACTATGAAGTGAAAATCCAGACATTCTACAAAAATCTGAACAGTTGAGAGTAGGCTCTTCATTAACTTCCCACCTGTATTTATCACTAAAATTGCTTACTTAAAATTATAACACTAGCTCAACAAAGGAAGTATATATATTATTGCAAGATAAGTTTTGCAAAATGGTTTCCAGTTTGAATTCTCTGTATACTCTTTAGTGAACACTGGAAGTACAAAATATCTTCTGTGTTTATATACTACCACAGAAAGAAGTTTTCCAGCTCATCTGCACAACTTGACTACATGTTTATGGAATGCAAAACAATTGGCCCGCTCTATTCTATCACACCTCTAACAGATGCCTAGGTATAAGTGAACTCAATCGATGGCACATGTTAGTCTGCTGTCTTAGGTTTGGATTTTTTTCTCCGTATACAGATGTTTTTGAATACTTTATCTAAATTATGGAACATATTACCTGAAAATCTTTATGAAAATTTTCACGACTGCATTTAAAAAGGTATAACATCTCACCACTGCACATAGCATATGCAGCTGTACTGATCAACTGGCTGTGCAAATGTATGATGGTGTCAACTGTTCTACCTATCTCAACATTTTTTTTACTTACTCTCTGTTATTTCCTTGGTCCTTCTCTTCTTCACGTCTTAAATAAGTAATCTTTCTCCAATGTTTGTAGTCTCCTTTTTTTGTCTGCACTTTACGGCCCCTCCCCCCCCACTTCATTGGAATATCACTCAGTGCATTCTACCACTGCATAGACTTACTTGAGAAATTCCTAATTATAAGACCAGTGAGTACTGGTTATTTGTGTCCAGAATGTAAATACTGATGTTTATGTTATTTGTTTTTCAGTTAGGATGTCTCTAGGTACTAAACTGTTGTTATGTAGAAATACCTAGCATATAGTTTAATGTTACTGCAATTAATACATGTTATCTGCTTTTCAGCTGAAACACATACAGCTAAGAACTAATAATATAAAATGTATACATATTTATCCATACTTGTTTATTATTGAGTTTTAATCCACAAGTCACTGCTAAAATAAACTATAGCCAATCAGACTTAGCTGGCCAATAAATAAAATAAAGTAATAAATAAGCAGTGTTGGCTATCATTCTTGATTCCTAAGACTTATATGTGAGTTCCAAGGTGAGAGTGGTCCAGTGTTGTGTACAAGTACCAACAAAGGGGTCTGGGTGTCTACAGGTAAGAGCAACAAGATGCTGTATTTAAAATGAGTGATTTTTATCTGTTTCTGCTATTAACCTTGTACAACTGTACAGCAAAGTCTCCTATATGTAGAAATCAATGACTGAGGGATTTTAAGTAATCTACCCTTATTAAAACATGCAGGTATAGTATTCTGCCTGAGAGATACAGTCAAGTTAAAATACTGAAGGGAAAATGATAAAAACAGGGAGAGATAATAGGATCAAAATGTGGTAATGTATAACAAATTATGAAAAATTGGCTAGCTTAGCATGAAAATAATAATAAATTAGTAAAAAAGGATACATACCAGTGGTTTAACTGATACTGCAAAGTACACCACCTTGAAACAAAAGCAACTTTGCCTAGGGACACCAAGGCAGCAGCATGAATTTGTGAACATGAGGAGGGGAAGTAGAATCCAACAGAGGAAGATTTGGAGGAGTGCACTATATCAAGAAAGCAGCTGAGTGAGTGGCATCATTCTTTGAAAGAGTCAAATCTAATTAATGAAGAAAACGGAAGCAGCGAAGTTAAACAGAGGTGAAGTAGAGGTCAGAACAAAATGGTGGTTAGTTGTGTATATAAACTCTTTGTGTAGCTGTCGGATGGGTAAATAGTGAGTCTTGGCACACTGAAATCTTTTGTTCTGTTTATGTTTTCATGTTATACATCCAGTTTATGGATATGCAAAATCCCTTTACCGGAGGGCAACTTCAAAAATAAGCTATTTGCATGCCTAAGGAGATACAAGTCTAGATATTGAATAATAAACATTAGACGTAAAATATAAACAAATCAAGAGAATAATTCATTGCAGGCTAGGTGTGTGTTCTAGAGAAGAATACATCTGCATCACACCATACATACCAAATGGCAGCTTTCAACAGTTTCATTTTCACAGCAGAATTAATATAGTTATATCCACTATTGCAAAATAAATAGCAAATTTATGAATAAAGTTTGCAGTTATTTAACATGAAAGCTGTTAGTTAAACAGATGGTACAAACTGTGGACTAAAGATTAAATTTATTTTGTGTATTTTTCACACTACCTGGCAATTCTCCCCAACAGCCAGCTACATGATGTTCCCATCCTCAGAGGTTCCCATACTACTACAGCCACCCATGTTTGACCCATACAGAGGAAAGGTCTCCTTACTGGGATGGTCTATAAAAAGTGGACCTTCATCTCCCATGTGCAGATTTGAGGGTTTCTGCTTACTTCTGATACCCAAGTGGGATGGCAGCAGGTGAAACTCCATCATAACATCATAACAGGGCTCATAGTGGATTTTCACATTCAATGCCATACTTATTGCTGACATACTGTCCTACATCATGTAAGATTGATGGAAGCACAAGGGGTTCAACCCCATCTATATGCTGACATGCTGATCTATATCAATTTATTGAAAAAACACATTTTTGAATCCTATATGGTCAATACCATATGGTTGATAATACAGTTAATTGGAAAGGTGACATAAATCCCCACAACGTCCACCAACAACATAAACAACCCCCGCCCCACTAATTATTTATACCAACTCCAAGACTGCACTAAAATGGAGAAAAGGGCAAATTCTCTGATCCATACTGTACCACAATCTCAGTCAGAATGGCTTGATGACCCAAATTGTTGACCATCTGGGTGTTGACAATTTGTTCCTTCAGCCAGTTGACATAGACCCACTGACATACCCATCTTTTGCTCACCCACATACTGCTGGCCCTGGTATCATCCTTGTGGCTCATTTCACACCCAGTGTCCATAGCATTTCCCCAAAACTATCCCTCTCGAAAGTGATTAGCAAACAGATCTCATCATTTCTCATCCTCCACACCCAGCTCTAATAGGCAACAGAGCTGCTAGTCTAACTAGTCAAATTCAGGCCACCCAGGTCATAGTCAGAACTTTACCATTCCATACCAAAAGAGCTGGCAATAGTGAACCAAAGATTAAAACAAGGAAATTATCAAAAAAAAAAAAACTCCCAGAAACTACAAGGCTATGCCGCAGAAATTCACTTTAATGAAAACAGATACCTAAATGTCTACTGAATTATGGTTCCCAGAATGCTTTCCTTTTCTTTTCTGTAATGTTTGAAGTCCTCACTATAATGTCCTGCTGATCTGTCATCTGAGCAATGGGCTAGAATTTGAAAATAACAATATTTATATATCTATCTATATATATGTGTATATATATATATATATATATATATATATATATATATATATATATATATATATATATATATATATATATATATATATATATATATATATATATATATATATATACACACACACACACACACACACACACACACACACACACATATATATACACACACACACACACACACACACACACACACACACACACACACACACACACACACACACACACATATGGAACTACTTGAGATTACTTAGATCTCAGTAGACCAACATTCAAATCACCGCTAAACACTGACATTTCAAACACCTAACACCACACATTTCAGACACACAGAACACTAACACCACACATTTCAGACACACAGAACACTGACACTTCAAAATCCTAATTAACCTCACCATATAAAAAAAAAAAAAATTACAAATAAAATTACCTACTTCCCCTCATCCACTCCCTGCCCACCAACCAATAAAACTAGACCCTTAGAAGTTACAACTAAACACTCATGACGGTCTCCATAGCACCAACATGAATATTCATAACAAATATGAAAAACAAAACCTTCCCTACAAACCTTTACTTTTAACATTTTTGCATTGCCACTTAAAGAGCCAAACTCTGAGATTGCACTACAATATGCACAAGAGCATACTTCCTGTTCCATTCAACTTGGACTGTCGGGCATTCAGACATCGGTAGTGTGAAGTTTCACTGATGTGAAACTTTGTGCTTTTCAGCTTGATATACCCGATACACAGAACACTGACACTTCAAAATCCCAAATAACCTCACCATAAAAAAAAAAACATTCTAAATAAAACTACCTATTTCTCCTCACCCACAGGCTGCCCACCAACCAATAAACCTAGACCCCTAGCAGTTACCACTAAATATTCATGACGATCTCCATAGCACCGACATGAATATTCATAAACATGAAAAAAAGCCCATTCACTACAAAATTTTGCTTTTAACATTTTTGCAGGGGGGCTATGTCACCCAATCCCCCTGCTGCTTAAAGATACCAACTCCGAGATCACACTACAATGTGTACAAGAGCGGATTTCCTGTTCCATTCAACTTGGAATGTCAGGCATTCAGACGTCGGTATTGTGAAGTTTCACTGATGTGAAACTTTGTGCTTTTCGGCTCGGTGATGTGAATGTTGGTCTACTGAGGTTTTGGTATTCTCAAGTAGACCCATATATATATATATATATATATATATATATATATATATATATATGTAGAATCACTACAGAATACCGAAATTCCACAATCCTGAGACTCTAAATCCCGAGGACCAGTATCTCGAGATTGTGAAATCTCGAAAATAAAAAAAAAAAAACTAAAATAAAACATGAAACAAACTATTCTAACATGTATACCTGGGCAAGCCCGCCTGCACCCCCACACCCTCTGCAACTTAAATATACCAACTCTGAGATTGCACTACTGTGGAGTGAACGGCAAAGTTCTAATTCCACACTGAACAGCAAACCCGACTTGCTACTTTCAAGATTCCACAATCTTGAGATTCTGTTCCTCGGGATTTAGAGTCTCGGGAATGTGGAATTTTGGTATTCTGTAGTGATCCCATATATATATATATATATATATATATATATATATATATATATATAGATACAGATATATATATATATATATATATATATATATATATATATATATATATATAGAAAGAGAGAGAGATAATTAGATAGATATACTGTAGATATAGATAGATACTGTAAATGCAGTAATAGTCACTGTGTAAAAATCAAAAATTGCAAATTTAGAGTACAAAAAAGATATGCACCATCAGTATATGAACCGAAGACTTGAGAGTATTTCTTGTTGCTATGGCACATGTATTTACATATTCTGAAAGACCATACTTTACTCAGAATTCTTTCCAGCACACATGCTGCTTTCTCGTCTGCCATGCACTGTATAGCCAAAATGAAATTTAACCATGTAGAAGTTTATGATGTTATTAGATGTTATGGGTACAGTCTCAGCATCTTTGAGACAGTATTGAATCACAACCGCCACATGTTACAAACAGAGGGGACAACAGAAGTTATACATGTTGCAAAATGTTACACATGATGCAAAAAAAAACAGTTTAAGTATTCCATCTCTCAACAAAAATGAAAATCACTTTTAGGAATTAATGCAAACTATAATGAATACAGGATACTGTGAAAGAAAAAGGGTCAAAGCTGAAAAAAAAGACAAAAATGTCTCACCCACATATACCTTAGAGTAAAAGAGAAAGAGCCTCTATTGAAACATGAAAAGTATATGCATGCTCAGATCAATTGTATATCCTGCAAAACAACAGAATGACAAAAATATGAAAATGCTGACATTGAACACGAAGTGAAGGGGTACACAGGAGGATCAAATCAATGGAAGTGCAGCACAAGCATTTATTGCAAATGCTGCAAAAGCAAACAGGAACACATGCGCAAGAGTAAAGAAAATATATCATGCAGCAGTAGCTGCTCCAGGTACACACAATACAAAACCCTAGGAAGTCTAAATTATGCTGCCCATCACAGACCCCAGGGAAGGGGCAGACACACAGTCCACCACATAGGAATAACAGGAATCCCCCTTACATGTGGACAGAGTATACAGAGCACAGGCCAAGAAGCCGAACATGTAGATTAGGGGTATGTGCATGAGGACAAACAAAGCAAGCACAGATGAAATCATCCATAGCAGAACACAATGTATGTCATCCTCCGTGGGCAGGCACACAGCAAATGCAGGCAACTCCAACATAATATCAATATATCATTTCTGAGTCCAAGAAGTGAATAATGCTGCAGAATGCAGGGACAACAGGCATGTCAGAAGGAATAAACTACAGAAAGCATGGGAAGGTATTGTGGGGAACCCTCACAGGAAACTTCAAATAAAGGACAGCAGGCAGCAGAGCAGGGACAAGCATCACACCTGTAACCCAAAGCCAAATATATCAAAGTGTGAGGGGGCAGGCAACAAATCCATTATCTAAAAACAGGAATACATGTCTAAACTATACATCCCAGTGTATGCCCTTGAAACAAATAGGGTACCAGGTAGAAGGTCCATTAGGTGTGCAAGACCAAGAATATACATTATAATCAACACAAGTTTTATGGCAACCCATGGATACCCTTACAGGCAAGGCAAAAGCATCATGGACACTCACTACACTAAGAGGCAAATATGTAGAAGACACCTAAAAGTGATGTGCAGATTGCAAGCTCAGTAAAGCAGCATTATAGCAGGATCTGGAGCTTCACAGTAGTCCAACAATGACACATACAGCCAGACAGCACCAGACATGTCATAGAATAGCAGTAGGACACAGACAGTTCTTACAGTGGCAGGAGATGGATCCAGTTGACAGTCCAGCAGGGTATAATTCACAGACTCCATGGCATACAGTTTACAGGGGCTGTATAGCATAAAATTCCAAAGAACATCCCAGCAGGTAGAGATATGCAAAAGAAACACCACAGGTAGTAGTACAGTGGAAAAATAACATGCAGGAAGGATGGTAAGGCAGTCTATAGCAGTAAGATAACTGCATCCATTAGCATGTATACACAATCACTCCTCTCTTGTAGAGGCAATCTCTCCTTGCAGCACATAAGGTATCCCACTGGTAGGCTGCAATGTAATTGGAGCACCAAGCACAGTGCAGCGACAAATCCCAAGACATCCCCTGTGTAGTGGCAGGTATCAATAGTAGGTCAATGGCAGGAAGGACAGGAAGCGGGAGAACAAAGACAGCACACAGGGCACAGACAAAACAAGGGGGAGGGGATATGTCACGTGACTACATCTTTAGGTGGTGAGGAATAACATGGGCAAAGGCAAGCATGGCATTCCTGTCCTTCTCAAAAAGCACATTGTACAGAGTCTCCTGGCAGATGGTGCAACTGCAGTGCTTAGGTAAGGGGAAGGACACAGGTTCCCCTCCTTGAGGGCACACACATGGTTCTGCTCATGACACACAGTGCGGAACTTATGGAAGCTCACTGTCGTTGACCTGCAAAGACCCCGAAGAAAACAGTGCCACCCCTCCATATTATTCTGCTTTCATGGCAGGCTCACTTAGGCCAGCCCTGAAACAGACGAGAACATGGGAGAGACAGCAGCATACTTTCACCTGTCTAGAATTTATTAAAATATCTCAATTCTTGCCTCATATTCTTGGTTTCTCATAAAATTTGTTGTTTTCTGGCAAAATATTGAGGACTGATGTCACTAAATAATGACAGACAGTTGATTTTCAGAATTCATATTCTTTAGAAACAACATGCTAATGCACGTCCTGCTATTTTAATAACTTTCTAAGTTTGTAAGAGCATTATTTAACATTTGTCCCTGATTTTTGGACTTTTGACCCCCTCCCCACTATTTTTGGTTTTGTCCATCGTTCTTCATTAAGAAATGGAGAGGTACGGACAGCAGGAGCACCCTATAGAGACAGGTGCTAGACAAACACAACTGTCCATGGATGTAATCATCCTAAATCAAAGGCAATACTACCACAGCCACATGGGCACACTCCCTTTGCAGCAGGGTAAAGGCAGCTGTCTGCCTCTTAGCTGCAGATATGTGAGCATCAAGACCTCTCTCACATATGGCTTGAATTTTGGGTAGGCTGCATAGTTAAGATTCATCCCAAATCTCTATTTTTGGTACTACAATGTATGCTCTAGGTTTTACCTGCCATGTGACCTTGAACTGGATAATTCTGACTGCTGGGCATTGATAGCAGTAAGCTTACAATGAACATGTAGGAGGTGGGTGATGGTGACACCATATTCATCTGTCACCATATTAGGGTATCAAACATGCAGTCATACCCAAGCTGTACCTTCCAGGGATCATACAGTAAGCCAGAGGACCATACCTGGCAGACTCCATCATGCCTATGCATCCATACATTGTATATACTTGCTGGCATACAGTCATATGTTTGTAGAATGGACCATCTGTCACCCACAAAAGACTGTGTGGCAAACAGTGGTTATTTCTCTTGGTGGTCAGTAGGCAGACCTTACAATATCCCTTGTTGGTGTTGACCTTCCTGGATGCAAGCACACTAATATATTATTTCACATCCTCTTGGCCAATAGCCATGGTAGTGGTAAACATCTTCTGGGCTGTGGGTTGTCCTTCTTTCACTGATGAGTCATCTACTGCAGTACTGTTTTCCCCGGAATGTTTTGCTTGCCTCATTTCTGGCCCTCTCCATGTACCTATTTATTATTGCAACAGGAATTTTCAGTGATGTGGTTGCTTCAGCATTGCTGGAGTCCAGTAGCTATTTAACAGCCATTTTGTCTGGATGTGGTGGATGGCAATGGGCTGTGCTTCTGACTCCTTCATCAATGTAAAGACCCAACCCCCGCACTTAGTTGTTCACTTCGACACATAAACCCAATACATCAAGGCATTGCTTACCTTTTTGGGGTCCTGACATTCCCATAACTTGTGCCCTGGTTGTGAGTGAAACTTCCTCATTCATGCTGGAGGACATTCTCTACTGTAACACCATCTCCATGGCACTCATTTTAACAGCTACAGCCCCAGAAAAATGTGTACCATTTCCTCTATGACCATGTGTACAGAAGAGACACATTCTGCATTCTATAACAACGTAGTCACTAGGGACATGCAGAAGTGGATGATGCTTCATTGTTGATTTTCACTTTTGGCCTTAGTGTTTGATTGCTGTAACTCTTGGAAACTTCACTTTCAACAAGGTCCTGCAACAAACTCTAATCTTAGGTGATTTCAACATTGACTGGCTTACAATAAAAACATCATTCCTCCAACAATGGCATCAACATTTTACCCAACTAATAGATACCCAAGCCAGATATAGCACAACTATCTCTACACTAAGTACCTTAGACTGGATTCTAACCAACAAGCCAACTAAATAATTTCAACCGGTTCAGTACTTTTGCCACAGGAAGCAACAACAGCCTTAAAAACTATTATTATATCTCCTGTACCATATCAAAATTTAACATAGACTGCTACATTACCACACTAAAACCAGTCAACTGGCAAATAGTGGATGATACATTAGCTTTGTTTAATATCATATTTTTGAACTTACACAGCAGTTCTGCCCCAGCTAGCAAGAAACAATTAAAATTTAACCCAGCTCCATGGCTAACTTGACAATGCATCATTTAATGAAATAAACAGATCAATACCACTAACGACCTCAGTCCATAACAACATCTCAGAAGTCAAGTGAAAAATATGATTAAAAATGACAAAAAGCTCTTTGACTCCACCCTAATAAGTTCAGCCCATTCTTTTTAAAACCTTCACCAGCTAACACAGGAATCTCTACTGTCACTGGAGTCTTGGCTCCACAATTCCTAGCTTTTGCACAAGCAAAAATAAATAAATAAATAAAAATAAAAAAATAACCTACTCTCATTCACACCAAAAACATATAATGAGAATGAATCACTTTTCAGACTATCTCCTAATAACACCAAAACTGACAGAGTATGCAATACCAAATTTGTAGGAGCAACTACAGATTACAATGTAAAATTTTATTGTCGTATAAAAGAAATTACAATTGTATCCTATTGCAGACTGACCTATATTGAACCTTAATTGTATACATTACTGCTTGAAGGTAATATTACTTCAGTATTCTACATTTATAACTGTATTTAAAGCTTTGTATAATCATTGCACAATCTTGACTTTTACTATTTTGTATCACTTCTTTTTTGTGGAGCTTTTCTTCCTGGGCCTCCGCTGAAAAAGGGCTCTTGCTCAGTCAGACATTCCTGGTTAACAAATGTCAAATAAATAATATAAAAAAAAATGTTAAAAAAAAACAATGGAAACTTGGAACTCTATATAGAATTAAATCATACCTAAATTAATTTGCAAGAATCCACATTGTTAACACATACCTACTCCCAAATACTCTCATATGGATCTCCCATACTTATCACTTAGTTGCAACACAATCTCGACTTTTTGAACAGTTACAATAAAATAACTAAATTAGTGGCTAACTTCTCTCACAACAGCCATCATTACTTAAAATTCCCCCATAGCTTAGCCAGCTCCCAACTCTCTGTCACTCACACTCTCATCTGCAAGCTTGAAAATTGTACTAGCCTGTCCAATACACTATAACAGTATATGCACACACAAAAAATGTGATTATATGATAAGCACCTAATACAGGCAACTAAATCCAAAACCTAATCCAGTGACTACTTGTTCTGTAATCATGTCTGTAAAATGTGGAACAATATGCCTGTCCATTTAAAACTAAACTTTTAATCCAGTCATTTCAAAAGGAACTAAAACTTCACTCGATGGATCCTTCTTCCTGCTCATGTTCCACCTCAAGATAGGTATGCTTCAAAAACCAATCTCTCCATCACTGTCATTCTATCGAAAATCTCTCTCTCCATCCCCTCAGTTGTCTCTCCTTTCTTCTCGCACTCCTTAAGGTACAGACTGCCATCTTAACTCTATAATGTACCACTATCATATATCTGCCTGTGTTTCTCGCAGTAAACTCTCCTATTCTAGCTTTTTTTCCACTGATCTCTAAATCTATAAAAATCCTATATATTTAAGGACTTTAATTATAAAAAAATGTATACTTTCCACATTATTTATGTGTCTTTTTACAAGTTTATACTTGCTTAAATTAAATTATATATGTCCTATTTGTGGATCTTTCCTCCCAGGTTTCTGCTAAAAAGAGGCACTGCCCAGATGGAGCATCACCGTAAACAAATGCAAATAAATAAACAACTTATAGGTGAAACAAAATTCATCCAAAATCTATAATTAGTAAGTAAACTAAAAGAAACTACTTTTGTGGAGCAGCATACATAGAACAACGATTGTCTGAAAACAATGCCAAGCTTCCTGATAATTATGACATATATGCAGAACAACTAACTGAAGTACTTAGAGAAACAAGAATTGATGGTGCTGATAATAAATTGCTCCATGGCCACTCTCTGTTACAGAGTTTGTTTTTCCACTAAAACACTGCAGCATGTACAAATACAAAATGTCTCTTTTGTGATAAAAAAACAGACTTAACATGTCAGACAAATGCAGTTTAAACAAAATGTCTATCTTTTCACCTCAGAAGTTATTATTATTATTACTATTTGGCTGTCCATTTATTTTAATTTTTTTCTGTTTGCTTTTAGAAACATTATGAGATCTTTGGAAAGGCAGAACTTTAACAAGGAATACTCTTTATAAAGCAATCATTAGATTCATGCCAAAAAGGTTGAATAAGGCCTGACAATATAAAGTTATTTGCCATAACAATCGATCTGGTTGACCTTCTCATTACACTGTAGTCCTTGGACCAGTCAGTGCAGGTGTCCCATCTTGGCAATTTGACAATTTTCTGTGAGCTCTACCTCCTCTGTTCCTCTCAGAATGTACCGCTTTCCTCCTCTGTATTGAATTAGTCTGCTATGATATACACAAAAGCAACCAGTTCCTGACTGCGAGAATAATGTTGAAAAGGGAAACAAGATTCATATGTACATTTAAATTAAATACAAGGAAAAAAGAATTCAGCAAGATACTACCTGTTGACCTCTGGTTAACCTCCAGGCAGATGCATAGGTGAAACTGTAATACAGGGTAGATTGTGGGTGTTTTACAGTTTATGGACAAAATCAACCAAAGCTATCATTATGGCATGCACATAACTTTTGGTTCTGTGCTAACTAGGTTTGTGCACTGTAATGCTTAGACTGAGTCCCTAGCAGGACACAATGGATGATCTCAGAATGAAATGCCTCATGAAATTATCACATCTAAGGCTTCCCTTTTCTTTGAAATTACATCAAGTTTGCAATGTTTAGCAAACATGTAATGAGGTCTACATTGCCGGAGCACAAATGCCATCCACGGAGAGATTCTCAAAGAATTCTGTTGAGGTTGTCACCAATGTAGTATAATCAGCTATTGGCTTGAACTGTACATTTTTTTTATTTCTGGAAGGATAACAGAAGACAATGCAGCTTGCTATCCATCTGGACAATATCAGCTCTGACATCCTTTTTTCCAGTCTATTACAGGCAATGGACAGAAGAAATGACTATTCTGACTTATGATCTTAGAATCAAATTTATCTACAGACATCTAAGCAATGCAGTTTGAATTTTTCTTCTCATTAGGCTATTGTGGGAAAAATACCAAACAATGTATTGTCTAGTTTAAAGTTGAAATCAATTCTGCCTTGGCCATGAATGTTGGGTGATTTCTAAGCACCACTCTTATCTTTGTGGAATACAGTGTAAGGTGGTTCAGAGGAATGAACATGTAATTTAAAGACTGTCTTAGCTGAAATAACAGCTATGAAAAATAAGGCCTTCCAAACATAAATTTTAGGTCAGCTTTTGTTGCAGGTTCAAATGAGGCTATAGATAGCTTTACCAACATGTCCCCTGACAGAGATGTATCCTTATATGAAGGTATGAAGGTATGATCAAAAATACTCCTCTTAAGAATGTCTTGCATATGCATTGAGAGCCAAAGGTAATTGGCTGAGGCATTGATGGTATGCTGAGATAGTGGCCAAATAATCTTTTATTTTTAAAAAGATAGATCACTTGTCAAACAAATCTGATAAGAAACAAAGAATTTGAGTGACTGGTGCAGTAACTGGGTCCTGTCTCTAGTGGGTTGCTCATGAAATAAATGTGAACCATTTCTCTCTATTCTAACAGTTACAGTACCTTGGGAGGGTAACTTTGGTCCCTGATCATTAATGGAAGAGGCAAAAACCTGCAGTAAAACTGGAGGGAACGTATTTCTGAGTAAAGTTTGACTGACAGGTGTGATAGGACTCCTGAATGATGTTTTGGAAAAATTGGTCTCCTTATCAAGTCAGGCCATAGCAGGGGAAGCCAAAATGGAACTTTGACAATTAAGTTGGCTCTGCATAGTGACTTTCTGAATGAATTTCATCATTGGTGGAATGGCTGAAATGCATCTAGAAAGCCCAGGGGCAAGGATGGCTATAGTATTGTTGTCAGTTTCACCCTGAGAAGGGAATATGGAAAAGAAGTTGCTGTATTTGGTATTGGAGGGAGAGACAAAAGGATTGTAGTAAACCTCCACCCGTGAAGAACAAGCATCGCCATCATTGCAGACATGCTTGAAAACCACTCATCAGCCATTATCAGATTATTACTCACCTTTCCCAATAAGGAATTGGCATGACACAGGATATATATTGCATCAAGGAAGTATTGTGTGTTGATATCCCACTCACATACCCTCATTGCTTCCAGACATGAGGGATAGGGCTTTACCCCTTACATGTTGATATACCACACCACAGCCACGTTGTAAGAGTGGCTATCGCACCTTAAATAAGATGGTCCTGAAAGGCCTGCAGCACTAAAAGGACAGCTCTCATTTCCAGAATATTGATGGACAGTTGAATCTCTTGCTGGGTGTATGCCCCTTGAATTAATATAATGTTTGCTAGTAAAAAAAATTGTTATAGAAAGAGAGGAAAATTCAAACTCAAGTTAGAACAGAAGGGATAAGTGGTCTAAGTGCAAGTGAGGAATGAATGTTTTGTATGAAAAAAAGCAAACTATTTTCAGAAACTATACATAGAGCAAAATCCTAAGAAACAGGTATGTCTTATCCATCAGTCTGCTATCAAAAATAGATTTTTAATTCTGAAGCTGCTTGAGCAGTAAAAGATCAATGTAATACTTAGCAGATGCAGCAATGAGAACAAGAGGAGGAAAGCACTTATCCTGGAGGGAGGGGGGAGGGGAGGAGCTCGAGCTTGCAGGAAATTGTGAAATATGGCACAAGAGGGTACCTGTGGTGACCAGTTTAATTATTGCATAGTAAGGACTGGATCTTTACAGATACCAAAAATAAATTAGAAATCATGACAGTGTGTTGGAATTTCTCAATGAAAAAAAAGTCAATGAACTGTAATACTAAAATATAAAATGGCAACAAGAAGTGAGAGATAGTCTTATTATTTAAAAATGCACAAACGGTATAAAAAGGTTGCTTCTAGACAATGCCTGGGATTCAGAAACAATTACCACAGTCCGTTACTTGAACCAGTGCAGTGAATGAAAACATGCAGAGTGGCAGTGATTCACAGAAATAGGCAGAGCAATAGTGCTACCTGAGAAAATAATGGGGACCTATATCAGATTGTTGAATGCTGACAAGTTCGAAGCACTAAACTTCAAACTTGAAAGTTCGAAGTCTAAAAACACGTCGAATGTCAACAAAAAAAAAAAACACTCAAAACCCAAAAAAAAAAAAAAAAAAAAAAAAAAAAGCTCTATGCAGGGGTCAATCCCCCCTACACCCCCACACCCCTGCTACTTAAATATATCAACCATGAGATTGCACTACAGTGCAGTAAAGGGAAATCTTCCCTTCCTGCAGTCTATGGCGATCTCCGTTGTTTCGACGTTTTTTACACTTCGAACTTTCAAGTTTGAAATTTAGTGCTTCAAACTTGTCAGCATTCGACATCATGATATAGACCCAAATAATGCAGTCAACATCATTTGCAAATGACTGCATAATAACACTGCTCACATCTGACTATTTGCAGTTACAACCCAAATGCATGAGCAAAATTATGGAAATGAGACCAAGTGTAAAATCAGTTGAGGGTAAACAACAAAGCAGAGAAATTCAAAAGGATATAAATATACCACACTAAAATACTTCAAACAGTGCGTAAGTTTATACACTTGTCATTTCTTGGTGAAGACAGAGAGAGATAGAGAGAGAAGATACATTAAAATGCTTGATATAGTTCTCACAGCCAGTTCTATGATGATACATGTCATGACCCTCTGCATTGCAAATAGATCTGATTATATCTAATCCACCTTCACCACAACAAGGTCTGTTGTGTGGACAGAAACATCATATTGGAGCATGTAGACAAGTGCTGTCCTGACATTGAGTCCAGTGTAATGCATAGAATACCAGTCTGTGTAGTCACTAAGGTATATATATATCTAACTATCCTTGCTAAGGGGACCTTCCAGTGGTCTTCAGGGACATAGTGAAGGTGTCACAGACATCTGTGAAGAGCACTTCTGGCTAACATCAAAGATTGAAACAATCAATACAAATTTCATGAGCTTTAATCATACTTTGACTTAGGAATGGAGTCCATTCCTTTCATGGTATTAGAAACCCAAAAGATGTGGAGAAATAAAAAAAGCATCTGCTTCATGTATGCTACAACAGTTGAGGAACATATGTGGTTCTTACAGACCATAGAAGAGAGAAATATTACTATGCAGACATTCTAGACATAGACTGATTCCCTGAAGTTCTAGGGGCCACTAACCATAACCATATTACTATCAAGGTCAACATGGATCCTAGTATATACTGTGAAAGGGTTTCCACTCCATCAACTGCCACATGGTGTGCAATGCCAAGGGTATTATTTACAATGTTCCTGTGTGCCATCCAGGCAGCTGCAATGATTTCTACATCTGGTATATGTCTAACCCATACCAGTGATATCTGCAGAGTGATTTCACACAGGGACAGCTTATTGGTGATGTTGGATAAACCCTGGAGCCATTACTCATGACATCAAAACATAACCTAATGTGCATGGCCAAGATGACATACAACTCCCCACTTTTGCAGACCTACAACACTATTGAGATTGCATTCAGACTGTTCTAGATACAATTCCAGTACTTATGTTCCTCTAGTGGTGCACTGCAGTATGCCCTGAAAACTTACAAGATATCTGAAGTGTTGCACAACATGGTCGTAAGCTCACTGTTTGAGCAGGAGATCACCATCAGAGATTCAGACTGGCCAGAGCCAGCAGTGGAGGATGTACTGTGCATGGATGGTCAGAGTAAATGGCTACATTGGAACCCTGTGTAAGACTGAGGTGGATGCAATATTCTATGGTGGTGGCAAGGAGGTGGTGCTTGCACCACAACTATAGAGAACATTAAAGACAGCAAAGATTAAAATGGTTGCATGGAATACTATACCCAGCCTATGTAGTACAATATACTCTCTACCCACTTTGTTCATCAGACATTACCTGACTAATGTCACAAAATGGGTGTGCACAGTTGCCATCAGGTGGGTTGGGCACAGTCACAGGGATCAGATATAGCTACATACGTGGAGGTGGACTCTGGAAAAATTGCTAAATAATACACCTGAGTGATTGTAGGAGCTGAGCATACTATTTCTTGAAAGGATGGAGATTCCTTGGGTGACAGGTGGACAGATGTTGTGAATGCTTACACAGGACTAGTGTGAGAGGATACATGTGCAACAGTTGGTGGATACTGCTACAGCATGGACCACCAATATAAAAAATGCAGCTCATGAATGATCTCAGCTTGTGGAACATCCTGTTCATGGAATGGCACTGTCAGTAATACCCAGTACCAAGGATAATGCAGAAGTGTCTAACCTTAACTGCATGGCTAAGTGATGAGTGGTCTACCACAGATGCTATGTCTGCAAAGGTAACTCCATCATGTCAAACCATATTCATCACCAGTAAGTGGCATTGAGGAAGTAGCACTACATGACCTGGAATTATCTGTCCTATGGGGCATATGCAGAGGGGGGACAGAGGAATGGCAGTCATGGATACAAAGTTGGTCTTGATGCACAGAGGCAGGAGATACCATTGAGGCAGCAGCAACTGTCGAATGTCTGTCCAAAGAATTTTGCTGGTGGTGTGTTCCCTGTCCCTCTGATGCAGGCACTGCAAGCCCTCATGTATGTTGTTATGTTCACTAAGCAGAAGGCTAATAATTTTTGCCAATTTTTGCCATGGCACTAGTGGCAGCCATCTTTACCTGCCAACCTGTACAGCAAGGCCACTGCAGCAGCAAGTTTAAGCACCAAGCAAGAGGCATGGTGCCAATGTCCACTGGCACAATGCACCATAGTGCTGTCATCATGGTATGTGGTGGATCCACTGGGTCTATATTATAACATGGAAGTCTTACAACTTCGAATGTTATAATATCGAACCCAGTAGAGCGAAACACCAGAAAACCAGACAGTCACAATAGCTAATTTTTTCCCTGGGAAAAAATTTGCTGTTCCGACAAACATACACACACAAGCTCACCAAAATAAATAATCCACACACACACACACACACACACACACACACACACACACACACACACACTTCACAAAACCCTACACTAAACCATACATACACTACTAGCTATCCACTTACCTTAACCCAACCCTAACCCTAAGGTCCGTCACTATCACACACTCACCTTACCCACTCCCTAACCCTAACTCACCTACCCCACCCTAACCCTCATGTCCACACAATTGCACACTTACCTGACCTGTGCCCTAACCCTAACTCACCTAACCCGTGCCCAATCACATACTCACCTTCGTTTGCACACTTACCTTAACTCCGTCCATAACCTTCAATCCACAGTCGAGGAAATAGTGAAGCTGCAGAAACGGCCCACCGAATACTTTCCCTAGGAAAGTATTTGGTGTTCTGCAGCTTCGCTATTGCCAGTGTTCGCTCTACTGTGTTTGATATTATAACATTCGAAGTTGTAAGACTTCAATGTTATAATATAGATCTAATCCACTGCCCACAGCAAGCTTGTTAGTTAGTGATAATGGGTCACCCTAGGGTGGGCTGCCAGGGATTTCTTATTCTTCCATACCTAGGCATGAGGCAGAGACAGGTTCTAAAGGTAATACAAATGAGCCAGGTGTTGTAAGTGGTAGCATACCATCCAAAGTTACTGTTGTTGACAGTGGGCACTTTGTAACCAAACTGTGTCAGGACAGGATCACCATTAAGAATCATCATCAGGATCTGCTGCTGCACTGACATTAAGAATGATCTGCTCCACAGAGGCTGATTCTGGGACTGTTGCACCTGTAAAGGCAGAGAAATAAACACCAGTCTTGACAACTGACAATATGGGACAATCAAATATCTTAGTCTTGTACCAGCACTGCAAGAAATATATCACACCTACACTGAAGATAAATGTGTCCTCTAGTGTATGTCACTATGCCTGCATCCCAGATGTGCCTGTGGGAGAGATATGATGGTGTTTGCCATCAGAATGATTACACCAGTGGTGCACTGCAGGACCATGATAATGTTTCAAGGTTATATGAACCTGGTGCATCCCTGACAGAGACACACAGGGTTTGTAACAGTCATTCACATACATCTTGGCCTCCACCAGCTATCGAAGGCCTCAAACTGTCCCCACGCAAAACACCAATAAATCCTCTGTGTTTGTGTGCATGCAGCATCATGTTGGTGACCCTGTGACGGATTTTTTCTGCTGATCTGTTGTGGCCTAAAGCTGGCTGAAATTATGCCCTGTAAGCTTACAGTCCCTGTTTCAACCCCCATATTGTCTATACCACTATCTACAGAATGTAGTTCAGCAACTGACCAAATAAGGTAATTATATCTACTTTGCATCCCCACCATCCCTTGTCTTAGTACCCTTACAATAGCTGCTGGAGAATAGTTTACTACTATGTACAACACTGCAATAGGCTCTGCTGAAAATTTTATTTTTCCACTGTAGAAAAATTCATAAGGTGATGAACACATGGTGACATTGGCTTGTATTGTGCTATTAAGCGGCTCATAGTGCACTAATTATGCCAATGAAACTATTTTGATAAAATGTTTCTGAATCTCATGTTGTACAGGGGTCTATATCATATATTTGAAATTCTAAAATATCAAACACCATATGTTCGAACTTGGAATTTTGAATATTGAAAACATCGAATGCTCAGAATAGCAAATTTTTCCCAGGGAAAAAATTTGCTGTTCCGAGAAACATACACACAACACAAGTACACCAAAATAAATAAACCGCACACATACAGTTAACAAAACCCAACCCCACACTAAACCATACATACATTACTAAGTATCTACTTACCTTAACCCACACTCTGATCCTAAGGTCCGTAACTATCGCACACATACCCTATGAAACTATACACAAACAAAGCAATTAATACACACACATACAGTTAACAAAACCCAGTCCTACACTACACCATACATGCATTACTAACTATCCACTTACCTTAACCTGCACCCAAACCCTAAGGTCCGTAACTCTTGCACCACAGTGGAGGAAATAGTGAAGCCACGGAACAGCCCACCAAAATCTTGCCCTAGGTAAGATTTCAATGTTCCGTGGCTTCACTATTTTCATCATTCGATATTGTGGGTTCGATGTTTTAACGTTCGATGTTTTACTTCTTCGAAGTTTTGATATAGACCCTTGTACAGTACATTAATAGCTCTGAAGTGCAGTAGGGGGCCCATGTCTATCCATGCATATACATGGTAGGTCGCAATACTTTTGGCATATGACTGGGCATATCATGACTATCACACACTGCAGCCTTTTGCAATCTGCTCAAAAGCCAATAAGGGCAGCATGATTTGTTGCACATTGACATGCTACTTATACAGTACATCTATTGGCATAGGCACATATCTGCTCCCCCCTCAATGCATGTCTGTTGAGGTCTGGATGTGTATACTAGCACTGACATATGTTGTTCTGCCATGCCGGTCATTGATGTGGGTCTGCAATATACGTCAATAGACTATGGCCACATTTCTCTCCCAGTATTAATGTAGAAAACAGCCATGGCATCTGGAAGTGATGATATGAGAATGGTTCCCACATGGCATAGCAGGGAAACTAAGATCTTTATCTTACTGCTGCAACTGCATAGCCAAGTGCATCTGCTGGGTGACTGAGGGTGCCAAGTACAAGGTGGATGCCTGGCATTGTCCTTTGATGCCACAGGCATCACTCACTCTGGGGAGCAGTGTCAGCATTGGTTCAGTTATTTGAAGAGGCACCACCCTGACCTTCTCTGCCAAGAAGAATTCAGGGAGGGACAGAGAGAGAGAGAGAGAGAGAGAGAGCGAGAGAGACCAAGTTCTACAGTACATATTGACAGCAAAAATAGGTCTTATCATACAGTTGTTAGAAGTTATCTTCATGTGTACACTGTTCCTTTTTTCCTCTTTTCTGTATGTCATCACTTGATGAGATCTCAGAAAAACAAAATGTGGAGAACTCACTGAAGATCTGCATGTCGAAACCAACGTACAATCCAAATAAGAGAAATTTGCTGCAGATCACCACTTTAAGTTAGTTTAATATGAGTTAAAACAAAATCTGACATAAAAGCAGGACAGCATACACTGCCAACAATAAATGTATATAGCCAACTCCAATTATAAGTGCTTTCAGGCTCCTGCCCGTCATCAAACATAGACTGAAAGAATTACTCATACCAGAAAAGAAATGCCCAGAAATTCCACGATTTTATCAGTGCAAGTGCTTTGGAACAGCTAGTCGATAACCCCACAAGAGGTGATAATATCTTGGGCTTGGTATTAACCAACATGAGTAACCACTACAGCATCCCTGCAGTATCATCCTCCCTTGTAAGATCCGACCATAAAGTGGTCATGTTCGAAGTCACCATCTCCCCCGACACCCCTCTAGCTAGGGTAAAAAAAAAACTTCTCCAAAGCTGATTACAGCCTCCTGAGGGATGATGTAAACAGCTTCACAGCCCCCTCCCCCCTCTAGAAACTGGCACCAGTATCCAAAACTATACCAAATTACTATACAAACATTTATATAGATGCATGGAATCAGGAATACCTGACAGGACTAAATCATCCTCCGCAAGGAAGAGTAAGCCTGTCTAGTGGACATCTGGAATAAATAAACTCTATAACAAAAGAAAAAAAATTGCTGTCCAGGATCAAGAAGGAGCAGGTGCCCAATTGGAAGCAATCTCTCCTTAGCCTAAACAAGCAAATAAGAGCACTAGTGAAATCCTACAAAGCAAACTTTGAGTCCAAATTGGTCACATCTACTAGAGACAATCATATGTCCTTCTTCACATATGTCCGTAATGTCAAAGGTAGCACCCGGATCTGTTCAGAACTGGTGGTCAAGGACACCACATATACAAATGTCTTAGATATAGCAAACTTGCTGGCTTACAAATCCCACAAAGATTTCACCCCTCTGTCCTCCCCATCAGTAAATCAGGACATTCCCAGTATGTGTCCCCTTCTCCTTATATCTAGGGATCAGGTCATCACTGCTCTCTCAAAGGCAAAAAAATACAGCCTCCATGGGACCCGATAACATCCCAGGCTGCATCCTACATGAACTCAGGCAGGAACTTGCAGCACCATTATGTGCCCTATTCAACCAAAGCCTGAGTACCAGTTTTGTCCCAGCTGAGTGGAGGACAGCCACTATCATCCCTTTACACAAAGGTGGAGTTTCCACCAACCCGGGAAACTATAGACCCATCCATCTAACTAACCTGATCTGCAAGGCCATGGAACGGATTATCATGGACCTCATTAACAAGGACATTGACAACCTCCAAACACTCGATCCCTCACAGTTTGACTTCATCAAGGGAGGTCATGCCTGTTAAATTTGGTCGACTTTTATGAGATAGTCACCAAAGCCATGGATGAGGGGAAGGCAGTACACTGCCTACTTTGACCTGGCCAAAGCCTTCAACACTATTCCCCACTCTGGTATAATAGATGAACTGTTCCAACTAGGCATCAATCCATATGTTACCAGAGGGGTAGCTAACTGATAAAACCCATCTAGTCAAAATAGGGGAGGCCACCTCAAGCAGTAGACCCATATCGAGTGGCATACCTCAGGGTTCGGTCTTAGGGCCTCTTTTATTTGGGATATATTTTTCTGAGGTGCAGGTCAAAACCAGTGGGCTATGGCTGACCAAGTTTGCAGATGACTGCAAGCTGGGCTCTGTCATCCACCAATATGGTCTCACCCAAACAAATGACTGGTGCTAGAAACATGGGCTCAAGCTAAATAAGAAAAAAAAATGCATCATCATCCCTGATGTCCCCACAAATTATCACATTAATGACAATGTCCTAAGCATGCAGTCAGTCATGAGGAATTTGGGCACCCAGATTTATAGTAACCTGACTTTTGACCATCATGTTGCTTCCATTGTACGGAAATCTTTCTACATGGCCCACCTCATAAGTAAGGGTATCTCATCCAGGGACAAGGCAGTCATAACATCCCTGTATTCTTCCCTTATAACTGGGGAGTGAGCTTCTTGACATAGTTCTTTCATATAATTTTGTGACATTAAACAACAAATTCTTTTTACAAAAAGTAGGTGTAGCCATGGGTTTACCATGCGGGGCTAGCCTGGCGAACTTAGTCATGGCACACTGGGAAAGGGAATATGTATTGGGTAACTCTTGTCAGCAGGATCAAATACAATACTGTACATGATACCTGGATGACATCTTTATGGTGTTAAAGGGTGATGCTTTAGTCACTCAGGAATTTGTAAGTTATTTAAACTCCACAACTGACATCTTAAAATTTACGTCAGTATTTGCAGAAAACAGGATAGGGTACCTGGATGTGGACTTAATCAGAGATGTCCACAATAAGTGCTACATAGTCAAGATCTTAAGGAAAGAAACATATTCTAACTCATTCTTGCAGTTCACCAGCTGTCACCCCTGTGCTCACAGAAAAAAATCTGTTGTGAAGGGCCAGCTGGTTAGAGCTGCAAGAATGGTTTCCAGGAATGAGGATTTTATTGATGAATGTAATTTTCTGAAGGGTATGTTCTTGAGGAGGGGGTACCCATCTAACCTAGTTCAAGATTTAATACAAGAATACAGATGAAAAGGGATAGGGGTGTTTACCCACCAATTTTAAACAAAAAAGTTTGTGGACATGAACCAGGTGTCTAGATAATTAAAAGACAGGAGTTGAGTATTTGTAGCTTCATATTCACATACAGCCTAGATGCAGAGAACATTGCATCTGTCATCTGCAAAAAAATGGGATTTGATTGCGAGGGATAGCTACCTAAGGGAGAAACTCCCTGAGACACCTAGAATTGTCTATAGATGAGGCAATAATCTCAAACAAATCTTGGAGAGTCGAACCAAGATTACAACCATGAGGTGTGGTATGTTTAAATGTAATATGTGTAGTATTGCAAATATATGGCAGTTGGACAGTCCTTTTTAATAGTAGATCAGAAATATATAATCAGAGGCAAATTTGACTGCCAGAGTAAACAAGTTGTTTATATGGCAACGTGCACACGCTGCCCGGCATTTTACATCAGGAAGACTGACAGGAAACTGTGGGAGCATGTGTATGAGCATATTTACAGCATAGGTCGAAACAAGATTGAAAATGCCCTAGCAAGACACAGTATGAAGCATCCAGGTCATGACTTTCTATTCAGAGTTATTGACCAATTTTTGAATGATGGGAGAGGGGGACCAGACTCAGTTTATAAAGAAATGAACTGCTATGGCAGTTGAGATTAGATTCTTTGGAATCAATGAAATTAGTTCCATCATGTGCATTTTAAAACTGAAAAGTCTGAATAGATAAACAGTGGGTACTACTCTCAATAACTGTGTGGGGCTGTTTTGTACTGTCTTTGGTATTATTTAAAAGACATTGAATCACACTAACAATTTGTTTTTTAGAAATGGTTAAAATGTGTGTATCTGTAAACATTTGTTATACCAAATTTTAGTGTAACAGTAACATAGTTGCTTGTTTGTTTGAAAAAACAGTACTTGCTTTAAGTATTTTATTGGTATTTTAAATATGCATTGTTTATTTCTGTATTTTTGAACTGCAGTGTGTTGCATTCAGTGAATCTTTCACTTGTATGCATTTCATAGGTTTATAGGTTGGTACTAGGCTATTGGCCCTAAGGCCTATGCAAGCCTAGTCATAACAATTCCCTGGAAATATTTTCCCACAGTATTTTCTTCTCTGGGCCCCTGTCTAGTAGGGCGACTGACATGATCCCCGGGGTGAGCTTCCTATCTCCCATCCAATCATCAAGGTTCCTTTTGAAGAGGGCCAATGAGGTGCTCTGCTTGACATGTATGGGCAGTCTATTCCAGAGTATGGTGAGTCTCTGGGTCAGAAACCTATCCCTCCAGCATGTTTTGTTCATTGTGATGATGAGGTTTAGATCCCTGGAGCATGTGGCTCTGAGGGATTGGGATTTCTTTAAGTGGAGCGATGTCCAACAGCTCAGGGTTTGACATGGCCTTGTATGTTAAGACTGGATATTTTGTTTTGTGTTACAAAATTAGCTTTTGTGCTTCAGAGGGAAGGGTTCCTTTTAGGAGTGTTAGCTGCCACACCCAACAACCTTTGGTTGTAGACCACGTGGTGTTTTTATCAAACTGGATATTTTGTTTTGTGTTACAAAATTAGCTTTTGTGCTTCAGAGGGAAGGGTTCCTTTTAGGAGTGTTAGCTGCCACACCCAACAACCTTTGGTTGTAGACCATGTGGTGTGACAAGTAGGTTATTTAAACTCTTGCTTCTAAGGAAGTGTGTATCTGATGAAGTTATTGTGGATTAACGAAAAGTGTCATCATTTTTGAGCTTAATAAATACTGCTTTTGTGGATCTAGTTGGACTCGACTGGTGTGTGATACAAGTCTACTCAGGATTCTTTCATGTGGATTAGCAGTTTTTCATTTTCAGCAATTCTGTTATCTGGACAGGATCACTTTTATTTTGTTATGTATTAGTGTGAATATTCTGCAATCATTTACATTATTTTCTAAACATTTATCTAATCTCTCTATTCTCCTTTAACTACTGTACCATTAACTGCATTGAAATTCCCCATGACCTTGTGTAATGAAAATTTATCACTGAGAAACGTAATTTTTCCAGAGCATGGAATGTTGCTTGTTATTTCATACCATTTACCTTTGCAGTCGCCTTACACAACATTTTAATGGTAATCATACCTCCTAGATGTAAATATATGGACATTGGCATTTAATCTTTGCAGCTATCTGATTCATCATCATCATCATCATCATCAACCCCCTCTTTCCCATTGCTTTCTTGGGGTTGGGCTGTTGTGTCAACTGTTGCCATCTGTCTTGATTCAATGCTACTCTCCTACATCTTTTGACAGTTGTGCCTGCCTGTCACAGGTCTGCTCTCACACAGTCCATTTCCTGCATGCCCTCATTTCCTCTTGCCTTCTTCATGTCTGTCCTAAATCTTCTTCACCAGATTGTCTTCTGCTTTTCTGCACATGTGCTCAGACCACAGTAATCTGTTATCTTTGACTATCTTTGCAGTTGGAGCCACTTTGTCTTTTGCTCTGATATCCTCATTTCTTTATCTGTCCCATGGTGTGCATCCCACTATCCAATACTGGTGGCACCACTGTTTTGTACATGTTATATTTCAGCTTCTTTGACATTCTTCTGTCATACACTATGCCTGCTCTTTGCCAGTTGGTTGCAACCCCTTTGATTCTAGATTTTGCCTCCTCATTCAGACTTCCCTTCTCCTCAAGCAAACCTTCCAGATATTCAAAGCTGTTAACCTGTTCCACTAATTTCCCTTCTATCTCAGTTCTCAGTTTCTTCTGATTTCCTCTATTTGCTGCCATTTCAGCTGTTTTATCTGTACTCAGTTTCATCCCATATGTCTTCAGTTTTACATTCCATCCCCCTATAATTTGCTGATGTTCTTGCCCAGAGTCTGCCTGTAATGCCACATCATCTGCATACAGCAACTCTGTTGATGTGCCCCCCTCTGACTTGTTTCTTGATATAGTCCATCACTAATATGAACAGCAGTGTGCTCAGAGGTGAACACTGATACATACCTACACCCCATGGGAGCCCATCTCTGAAACCGATCACTGTTTGTACTTGAGTCATTGGGTCCTTAAAAATAGCCTACACTAATTCCACCAATCTTTCTAAGACTTTGAACCACAGCAAGACTGCCTAAGTCAACTTTCTTGGAACCTTGTCATATGCTTTTTCCAAGTCTATGAATGCTCATTTGGACTTTTTCCTCATCTCAAACTTCTTCTCAACTGTCTGTCTCACTGCAAACATTGAGTTGGCTGTGCTGCCTTCTGATCTGAATCCAAACTGCTCATCCCCAATCTTATCTTCTACTACTCTGTATATTTATTTATCAGTGATCATATCCAGGACTTTCGTACAGTGTGACAGGAGTTTGATATCACTGTACTGCCCAGAGTTGTAGATGTCCCTGTTATTCTTATACAATGGTATTAATGCATTTATTATCCATTCATCTGAGATGCTCCTTTCTCTCCATACTGATATGAGTACCCTTTGGAGGCATTTCTGCCCTGTCTCACCAATATCTGGATCATATCTGTCGTGACCTCATTTGTGCCTGCTGCTTTCCCTAACTTCATTTTCCTTAGTGCTACTCCTACATCTTCTAAGATGGGCTCCTACTCCTCTTCTTTCAACATAGGCTGTGTCTGGAGTATTATAGCTTTTGTGGGTTTTTTAACTTCTGAACAGTTTATTATAATCACTGCAGTAACACAGCATAGTAATAGTTTCAGTGCTGTTTATTTATATATTTACATCAGGTCTGATATTATTTTTACTCTCATGGGTTATGTAAACAAACATCTGTTCATCTTTTTCATTTCTGATTTCTTTTTATATATTTTACACATACGGCATCCTATAACGTCTGTTTATGTCCTTCTGTACACTTGAATAAACTCAAACTGTATAGTAAAGAATATGCATTTTTACGCATCACTATGCTTTTTCTGAAGACTACTAAGTCTGAAATTCAAATGTCTTTTAAGTCTAAAATTTAAGCATCTGTCATTATTTAGTGGTTGCAATCCTGTATTATTTATCTATTTCCAACTTGTGTTCAGTTGGCGTTCTCAGAAATTGTGCACACTCAGGCAAAATTATTTAACATTTGCATTCTCATATATTTTTGCTTTAGCTTGTTATTGTCTTTTGTGTGGGAATTATCCTTGCACAGCACGTATAGACTTACTGCCTTCTCTCATATATGCACCACTTTCATTTCTAGTCTACAAGTTACTCAGTTTTGATTTTCCCACTGTTTACATAATTTGATATCATTTTGCAACTTGTATTTGTACTTATGCTTGCTGTCTCATAACATTCAGTCTTCTTTACTTTTACTTTTGATATCAGTAGTAATCAGGCATTTCTTCTAAATTTCCCATGCAGCCTGTCTGAATAATGTATATCCTTTGCTCTTTGTCACTGTGTGCAAAGTTAGTTTCTTGACAGTGCTCTGGGATAGTATTGTTTAACAGATGCATGCCATTTTTTATTGTTTCTACACTCCTTAACTTAAATGTTTCAAACTACACATTTTCCCAGGACTAAAGTGCTTGTGTGATGTCTTGCTTATCTGTAAACTTACAATTTGTTTTGAGATAGCTTTATATATATAGTAGACCTTGCCTCCAGTCATATGCAGTCACAACACTTTCAGTTGTTCATCTGTAGTTATGTTTAAAAAGTGACATAATCAGTCTCAGTCTTTTGCACCAAAGTTGTAGCATTCCCTTCCATACCTATCCACTGAACACAGAAGGTGTTATAAGAAATCTGGGAACACATGTTGACAGCAACCTCTCTTTTGACCACCACATTGCCACTGTAGTCAGAAAGTCCTTCTATGTGGCACATCTCTTTACTAAGAGTTTTGCATCCAGGAAGAAAGAGGTCATTGTCTCCCTCTACTCTTCCCTCATTAGGCCGGTCATTGAGTACTATGCCCCATTTGGCATGTACCTCACTGGACACCTGCAACAACTGGAGAGGCCGAAAAAGTACCTCACAAAGAGGATCCTAGCCTTAAACACTTGTCCTATATAGACAGACTCAAAAAACTCCAACTATTCTCTGTCTCATATCGCCTACTTAGAGGCGATCTCTGCTTGACTTACAAAGCCATGTCTGACCCAGCTCTGTTAGAAATGCTACAGCTAAAGAAATCCCTCCACACCACATGCTCCAGAGACCTCAACCTCATTACCTCAATCAAAAGAACATGCTGGAGGGACGACTTCATAACCCAGAGACTGCTCATGCTCTGGAATAGTCTTCCCATACATGTCAAGTAGAGCACCTTACTGGCCCTCTTCAAGAAAAATCTTGATGAGTGCATGGGAAATAGAAACTTGACCCCAGGGATAACTCCAGTGGATCTACTCGACAGTGGCACTGGGAACTAAGTTCGGGTGGCATGATGCCAGGGTAATCCTATGGGCTAGGTTTGTAAAGGCCCAGGGCCATTAGCCCAGTAAACACCTAAAGCACCTAGCACCTTACAGCCCAGCCCTCACTGCACATATTAATCAGCACTGAAAAGTTGTCTGATGTCTCATGTAATTCCCTCTCTCCTTATTTTATTCCTTATCAAACACACCAAAGTGATGCTTAGAACATTAAATCTCCAGTCATGAATTTTCATAAGCTTGAACTTGATTTAGCTATTTTTCATCCTTATTAAGCATTACAGTTTTATATTAATCTGAGTAATTGACGTTGTCTGGTTTACTTACCTTCTATTTTCCTGTGAATCTTCTCTATGTAATCTTTTTCAAAGGGAATTCATATGTGAGCTGTATGCACTTCTTGTTTCTTTTAAAAAGAATGCGCTCACTCTAACATCAACACAGTAGAAATGACTGTTATGTTTACTTGTTTAATGCTTTTGTGTTTATTTCACTGGTACTTCATATTTTATTATTTTGATTGCTATGTTGCATTTAATTATTGTAAACACTTTGTGGCTTAAAATGTACACTATTTGTCCTATCCACCTACTTCCTCAAAATGTGCACTATTTGTCCTATCCACCTACTTTCTCAAAATATACTTTGCACCAGCTGTATAAAGAAAATATGTTGCACCCATGAAACCTACAGTCATACTCAAGAAAATACCAAACAAGGTACCCATGCAAGTCTGTATATGTTGTCTTGCAACCGCAAAGAAATCTGAGAAAAAAGAATGCCTTAGAATAATTATAGTCACCTGAATTAACAATCTTGGCTATGTAAGTGACATTGGTATGATATAAAGAATTCTTATATTGGTGCTTTTTAATAAATCGTGTCTGTGTAGCCATAATGTTCTCATTCTGAACTAACATCTTTTTTACCATTATTTGATAAGATTAGTTATGTTTTATTCATTATTTCTGCGAATGGAATTCAGAAACATTCACAGACATGTGTCTTTATGTGCAGTCTTTGAAAAGATTGTTCCATTTCAGTCTGTGACTGTCATCATAACTGATTATTTTTAATTCCCCTGTGGTAGTTTTAATACAAAACGAGTCTTGTTCTGAACAAAATAAACCTTGGATGCCTTTTTGGATTGTTGCCATTAATACGATGTACAGTTAACTCACTTTTATATTTTACACTTTGCTATAGTACAGAAGAGAAAGAGAAAGAGGAAATAGTATAGTAAGCTGATAATTTCTCTTTAAGTCAATGCTGCAGGCTATGCCTGACCCTAGGTTAATGGTTTTGTGTTCGCAATGCTGTCACGTTGTGGGAATAAAACCCTTTGCCAGTTTCAGCATCAGAGGAAAAAAGAAATTGATATGTTAGAATGCATTATACCTTCTATTACAAGTGTCATCTCTGTGTCTCTCAATTACTCTAAATTGCAGAATATTTGAGCCAATAACAAAAAGGCTTTTACTTAATAAGCTGATGTTCATGTATTTCATAAACAGCATCACTGAGGGTATTATTTTGTTTAAAACAGGTTTGTGTGTAACTGTTATAATGTGCTTATTGTTACAGAACCTGAGTCGTCTGATAATATTATTTTGGATGAACAATGATACTGTCTTATATGTCTACTGCAGGAAATGCTCCTCTAATGCTTCTCCACAGTAAGCAGAGGAGAGCTGGTGGCTAACAGATAAAGAGACAAGACAGAACCATGTGTTGCTTAAAAAGGTGCAAAAAGTTATATTTTTCTGTAGAACTCCTTATGAGAGCACAGAGATGCAGCAGTTAAAGGTTAACAATTGCATGTTTTTCAAAATATTTTATTAAGTTTTCCATGAAAAGTAAAAGACAACAAATGACAAACAGTATTCTCATTCTAAGACAAATTATTAACAAACAAGGTAAAACTATTTACAATATATAACAATTGCATGTTTTATATAAAAGAGGGTGTCACATAGAACTGCCAAAGCTAGATGTAACTTCAACGAAACACTGGTTTGGCACCTCACAAGCAGACAACTCTTATTAAAATTACTTTTGTTCACCTTCAAAAATGAACGTCAAATGATGTAGAAAACTTATACAGCACACCACCATCTTACTAGCCAATCAGGTGAAACAGATACATCATAGTTCTTAAAAACATAAAACATCTACACAACTTATTAACAATCACATCTAAAATTCTGTGTATGTGGATATATATAAAATATTTTCACTTCTTCACATGAGAAACCTTACTATTAAATACATTATACTTTAGGTGTTTTTTAACTGTGGAGCATTATTAACTGATATCATAACATTTAAAGCAGGCAGGTGGAATGCATGGAGTTTGAGCTGTCACCATAAGTCCCTGCACTCCAGCCACTTCTCCCAAAAAGCATCCCTTTCACTTATTCCACCCCAAGTCATGGCATTTATGAACACAGATATGCGATCAGGAAGAATGACACAACAAATGCTTTGCATAGGTATGAAAGTTCTTGCTATTATTTTAAATACTATTTAATTTATCAATTGCTAGTGTTAAAATGGTCTTTGAAACATTGTGCTGGTTGAATTTCTGAGTGTGTAAACGATGTTTCTTCTTTGTAGAGTATTCCTTAGTGAAGGGCAATATCTTCATAAATTAGTTTAAAAGTTCAGAATATTTAACTGGAAGTTACTTCTAGATGTTATTATTGTTACATATTACTTTGCAGCAATGTTGTGTTTTGGGGTTTAGGTTAATAAACCTGAATATTTTATTTATTTATTTATTTATTTATTTGCAAATTTATAAGGTTTTGAATTGATAAAAAGAGAGGAGACTATCAAAACATATTATAATTTATGGATTAATGTATTAATAGCAAAAGCATGTATGGCTTCCTTGTTGAAGAAATGCAAGATTCTAAAGGCAGCTTTTAGTTGAATTAGCACTTTTTGTGCTTCTGCCTTAACATGTAAAAGTAATGTAAAATTCTTATCGAATAATACACTTAGGGTTTAATGTTCTGTTATTACTAAGCAGCTTTTGACATAATGGTCTCAAAGTGTTAGTTTATCTGCATTTAAGGTGTGTCTAGTAACACTGTTGTAGTCTATTCATAGAGAGAGAGAGAGAGAGAGAGGTTATCTGTCTATCTATCTATCTATCTATCTATCTATCTATCTATCTATCTATCTATCTATCTATCTGTTTATTCATTTGTGTACTTAGTTTGCAGACAGTTCCAAAGTAGTGTTTTGATCAAAGTAGTGAGTTATTAATTGCTTTAACAATACTACTAGTTCTTGTGAAAATTAATTTCTGTATGAAAGCAGTTTGGGTGTGGTAGCTCCCCGGGTAGATCATTATATCAAGGAAGAAAAAAAGTTAGGGGCAAAGCAGTGACCCTTGTACACACCAGTATTATAGGCAGAAATATGTATAATTATCTTATTCAATGAAATAAGAAAAGCTCAAGTAGAAAGGCAGTCTGAAAACTAACAGCAGACCTAAGATAGGAAGTCAATCATAGAATACAAATGCACCATTTGAAATGTACCACTCCAAACACTTTTTGCAGCAAGAAAGATATTTTTTATTTATTTATTTTATTTAACATTTGTTTACCAGGAAAGTCCAACTGGGATGGAGCCCATTTTCAGTGGAGGCCTGGGAAGAAATGCTGCAGACACGTCTTTGGAATGTAGGAGGAAGCCAGAACACCTGGAGGAAACCCACACAAACGCAGGGAGGACATGCAGACTTTGCACAGAAGGCACCCCAGTTGAGAATTGAACCGGAGAACCTGTTGCTGTGAGGTGACAATGCTCACCACTGCATCACTATAAAAAAAATCCTACCTGGTAATCTCTGGCTTATTTTCCAGGTTGCAAAAGATCCTGCCTTAATATACTTCCCTACTTCAGAAATATTTGTAATACTAAAAACACTTACTCCAAAGAAATTGCCCCCCAAGACCTCTTGGTGAGATAGGTTCCTCACTCAAAGAAACAAGTTTCCCACTTACATTTCAAGTGACATTTGCATCTTTCAAGCTCTACCTTGATGGCTGGATGGATATCCACAGATTTAATCCTAGGGTAAGCAGCAAGGTCCTCACTCATTAGTGTGGCAAAATCTGTCTACTAATCTCTTGAAGTTGCATGCCCAGGCTTATACGGTCACCAAGGTGACATGTACAGTAGGTGCGTATTAACCTAAGTGCTGAAGCTAGTAATACCAAAAAATAATAATAATAAATTTGGTCAGTCTTGAACTCAACTATTAAACTTTTTCATGTGATAGTATACAGCCCAGGAAAGCTGCCAATGTTTAACTTTGCAACACCTTCTAACTTTATGCATTTTTATATGTCCTTAAGTATTGAGTAACATTTTCCATATGTGTAAGTGACAAGTACAGAACTGTTGAGATATGCAGGAATAATCAGAACTTAATCAAATCAGAAAGAGAAACGTCAACTGTTTTTCCACATTGCTACTGATCTTTTATAGTTAAAATCAATGGATTTTCCCCTGAACAGAACTTTCTAAATATGCCATGTTAAAACTGTGAACAATATTGTTAGGAGATTCATGCTTAAGCAAAGCTTTTAAATGATAACACAGAAAAAAACAGGAAAATAATTTACAGTGCTTGCTAGTTCTGCAAGAAGTTCTACTTGCAAAGGGTTTTAATCCCTAGATCAATAAGTGATGTAAGTTCAGATAAAGATTATTAGAACGTCATTAGTGTGCTTATCAAAAATATACAGGTAAACTGTTTATGGTAAGGACCAGAATACCATAGCTGTTATTTCAATAAAAACAAGCAAACATGTAACTGCTATTCCAGTAAATGATTATTATATTAATTATATTAACTGACCGTACTGTAGCAAATAATTCAGAACATAGTCCTAACTGCAAGTAACAATATGCAGTCACAAAGCATATTCATCATCTTCTTTCAGCTGTTCCTGTTAGGGGTCGTCACAGCGGATCACCTGTTTTCATTTCTTCCTGTCCTCTGCATCTTGCTCTGTCACACCAACCACCTGCATGTCCTCTCTCACCACATCCATAAACCTTATCTTAGGCCTTCCTCTTTTCCTGTTACCTGGTAGCTTCATCCTTAGCATCTTTTTCCCAATATACTCAGCATCCCTCCTCAGCACACATCCAAACCAACGTAATCTGGCCTCTCTGGCTTTCACTCCAAACCTTCCAACCTGGGCTGACCCACTAATATACTTATTCCTAATCCTGTCCACCCTCGTCACACCCAGTGCAAATCTTAACATCTTTAACTCTGCCATATCCAGCTCAAACTCCTGCCATTTTGTCAATGCCACTGTCTCCAACCCATATAACATAGCTGGTCTCACTACCCTCTTGTAGACCTTCCCTTTCACTCTTACAGGTACTCGTCTGTCACAAATCACTCCCGACCCTCTTCTCCACCCACTCCATCCTGCCTGTACTCTCTTCTTCACCTCTCTTCCACACTCACCGTTAATCTGAAGTATTGACCCCAAGTATTTAAACTCATCCACCTTCACCACCTCTACTCCTTGCATCCTCACCATTCATCTATCCTCCCTCTCATTCACACACATATATTCTGTCTTAGTCCTGCTGACCTTCATTCCTCTTCTCTCTAGAGCATATCTCCACCTCTCCAGGGTCTCCTCCACCTGTTCCCTACTCTCACTACAGATCACAATGTCATCTGCAAACATCATAGTCCATGGGGACTCCTGTCTGATCTCGTCTGTCAACCTGTCCATCACCATTGCAAATAAGAAAGGGCTCAGAGCTGATCCTTGATGTAACCCCACCTCCACCTTAAACGCATCCATCACTCCCACAGCAGTCCTCACCACTGTCACACTACCCTCGTACATATCCTGTACCAATCTTACATACTTCTCTGACACTCCTGACTTCCTCATACAATACCACAACTCCTCTCTAGGCACCCTGTCATATGCTTTCTCTAAGTCTACAAAAACACAATGCAACTCCTTTTGACATTCTCTGTACTCCATCAACACTCTCAGAGTAAACATCGTATCTGTAGTGCTCTTTTCCGGCCTGAAACCATACTGCTGATCACTAATCATCACGTCCCTTCTTAACCTAGCTTCCACTACTCTTTCCCATAACTTCATGCTGTGATGGATCAGTTTAATCCCTCTGTAGTTACTACAGCTCTGCACATCACCCTTATTCTTAAAAATCGGTACCAAAACACTTTTTCTCCATTCCTCAGGCATCCTCTCACTTTCCAAGATTTCATTAAACAATCTGGTTAAAAACTCCACTGTCATTTCACCTAAACACTTCCATGCTTCCACAGGTATGTCATCTGGGCCAACAGCCTTTCCATTCTTCATCCTCTTCATAGCTGTCCTTACTTCCTCCTTGCTAATCCATTGCACTTCATGATTCACTATCCCCACATCATCCAACCTTCTCTCCCTCTCATTCTCTTCATTCATCAACCCCTCAAAGTACTCTTTCCATCTCCTCAACACACTCCCCTCACTTGTGAGTATGTTTCCCTCATTATCCTTTGTCACCTTTACCTGCTGCACATCTTTCCTAGCTCGGTCCCTCTGTCTAGCCAATTGGTACAGGTCCTTTTCTCTCTCCTTAGTGTCCAACCTTTCATACAACTCTTCATATGCCTTATACTTAGCCTTCGCCACCTCTGTCTTTGCCATGCACCTCATCTCCTTATACTCCTGTCTACTTTCTTCATCTCTCTGACAATCCCGCTTCTTCTTTGCCAACCTCTTTCTCTGTATACTCTCCTGTACTTCCTCATTCCACCACCATGTCTCCTTGTTGTCCTTCCTCTGTCCAGATGTCATACCAAGCACCTTTCTAGCCATCTCCCTTACTAGCTCTGCTGTAGTTACCCAGCTATTTGGTAACTCTTCACTGCCACACAGTGCCTGTCTTAACTCATCCCTGATCTCCACCTCACAATTACCCTTTTTCAATTTCCACCATTTCATCCTTGGTGCTGCCCTCACACTACTCCTCCTCTTCTTTTTCACCAACGTCATCCTACAAACCACCATCCTATGCTGCCTAACTACACTTTCCCCGGTCACCACTTTACAGTCTCCAATCTCCTTCAAACTGGCCCTCCTACATAAGATATAATCCACCTGTGTGCATCTTCCTCCACTCTTGTATGTCACCCTATGCTCCTCCCTCTTGTTAAAATACAGTCACAAAGCATATTAAATTGTCGATATCTGACATGGTTCTCAAATTAAAAAAAAAACATTGAAAAAAACTAGAAACAAACAGTACAAGTCTGAATATTGAGATACCTGCATTCTCAGAACAGGATGCTCTAATGTCATTAGTCAAGTAAAAAATATATAAATGACGTCATCCCTGTTTCATCTAATTTAGTAAACTGAAAGTGGGACATAACAAAGTAGCACAATAAGCAGAAAAGGGACCAGTGAAGTATAGTCTGAGCATGATGTGATGTATAGTGTTTGAGCTTACTGCATTCTCAGGCTACTAAAGCTTCACTTAAAGGAATGAATAACTACTATTTATTACTCCCATTTATCCGCTAGGCAGTTCACCATATGTAGAATATTGATTATTTAAACTTTCAAAAAGGCCTTACTGAGACAGACACCTGGTGTCAAAGTCATGGCCTCAAGCTAAATGCCAAAAAAAGTATAGTCATCCCGTTTGGGAAAAACAAAACACCCACGAATTACCACATAGGCGGCAGCCCCCTTAATACAGAAGAGGTAATAAGAGATCTGGGGACCCAGGTAGATAGTAATCTCTCCTTTGACAATCATATCGCCAAAGTAGTTAGGAAATCCTTCTATGTGGCCCATCTAATTACTTAGGGGTTCGCATCTAGAAATAAAGAGGTTATAGTGCCCCTTTGCTCATCACTCATCAGACCCATCATAGAGTACAATGCCCCATTTGGGATGTACCTCACAAGACACTTCCAACAGCTGGAAAGACCACAAAAGCACCTCACCAAGAAGATCACTGGCCTCAAACATATGTCCTATGCAGCCCGACTGAAAAAACTCCAGCTGTACTCAGTGGCATATCGCTTACTCGATCTCTGTCTGACTTACAAAGCCATGTGCAACTCAGAATTGATGGACATGCTCCAGCTAAAGAAATCCAAGTCACTGCGAGCCACGTGCTCTAGTGAGTTAAACCTTGCCACAACAATAAATAGAACATGCTGGAGGGATAGATTCCTGTCACAGAGACTCCCCATGCTTTGGAACAAAATTCCTAACTACATTAGGTAGAGCCCCTCACTAACACTCTTCAAGAGAAGCCTTGACGAGTGGATGGGTAATAGAAAATACACCCCTGGGATCACTTCATTGGCTCTGCTTAACAGAGGCTCAGTTAATTAATCAATGACACACTCTGGCTAGGCTTATAAATACCCTCTGGCAGATAGCCTAGTACCTACCTATGAACCTATAATTAGTCAATTTAGGAGATATACTTTAAAGAGGTATGTACTTTTGTATAAAAGTAAACTTTTTCTTATTTTTATTTGCTGAAACACAAAAACTGATTTTCTTTAATTAATATTCAAGATGCTGATCACTTGTCTTTGAGGTTAGGAGCCCACTCTACAAATGTTTTGTAGATAATCATGCCAGTGACATTCTCTGAAAATTTCATAGAAACAAATGCTGAACTGTTTTGTAGACAGATGCCTTTATAAGCAAACAGCAAAAATGACTGAAAACAGCTAACATTCTGTGGACAGAGTCTGTGAAAAAGGTTAATGGATGAATAGTCACACGAAGTAAAGTCAAGAATTTTATGCAAAGCCTCTGAATTATTACTAAAATTACCAACAGTAAGTATTAAATAGTAGTTAAATATTAGTTAAGACAAGTTTCCTGATAATAAAATGTTCTTCCAAAATGGTTTCAACCCACCCATGATTGAACAAAAGAGAAATTCTTGTAGAAAACAAATGTTCATTGAACTGATCGACACATCTTCCAGTTTCATGATTTGTAGGCCAATGCTATATTAAAGTGGAAACATTTTCACAAAAAGACATAATGCTCCAGTGTGTGTTATGCTTTGGCATTATGTTGGGAGGGTGGCCTAATGGTTAAGGTGTTTGCCTTACAAACACGTGGTGCAGATTTTGTGTCTCACAAGGGATAATTGGCTAGGCTTACAATGGCTCGCAAGGGCAGTTAGCCTAGTACTAACCTATGAACCTATGAACCTAAAATGCTTCTGTGACAGAATTCAGTAATGTGAATAAAATATTCTGTCTAATGAGTTCATATATAGTACATTGGTCAAATTTAAGTGCTTGTGCACATGTAGTTGGCTGCCACTAGCTCTACAAGGCAAGCACCTTTGCTCACACAAGTCTGATCTTCATTACTTAGCCATCTCAACACCTGAACCTATTAAACTGTACAGTCAGACCTAGAGCTAATCATACAATGTCCACCTGGTCCCAAACCCAAGTCCTCATTTCCATAACTCTAAAACTCCACTCACCTTCCCTAAACCAAGCAAAGCTGATCACTTTCAAAGCCTAAAATTCAACTTCTCCTCCCTCATGTTAAAGTCCCAGGTCACTCTCTAAGCCTAAAACTCATCTGCCACTCCCTATCCCTTAACCCCTCTGCCACATCCTAAGCTTAAAAATTCCTGTCTCATTCCCTAACCTTGAACTGCCTTCCCATTTTCTGACTCTATAGCTTCCCAAACACTCCCTAAACTTAAATTGCCTTTCTGAACCCCAGCTAAAATCCTGATCTACACTCCCACCCTGCCCCACTCCCTCCCCATGTATGCCACACTTACCTTGCTTGAGCTTATTCATGAGTTCTGGTAAAATTTGGCAGCTCCGCTCTTCCCGTATGGTTGCTTCACCTTGCCTGAACTCGCATTTTAGTTCAAGTAATGAGCAGCAGTCTACGCAACCTACAAGACACTCAAGTCCCTACGTTCAAGATAGGGGTCTTCAGGTACTTGGGATTCTGCACTTGAAACAGACCCACAATACACAACATTTTGCTATTTAGTTGCTGTGCCACATACTCTATCATGTGCACTGTTCTGTTTAAAAAGCACACTTCTGACAAGTCCTTTAGCCTAGTTACTTTCCGCCCTACATTTGCTGTGTAGGCCAGATGATGTTTATGAATTTGGACAGCCATATTTTCACTAGAATCTGATGTAGCCTTTTTTGAGAAGCATAGTAGCATTCCCACTTCTGTTTTTGTTTGTTTTTTTTTTTTTTAAACTGCGGTGGTGGTGCTGCAGTAGCGTTGTCGCCTCACAGTTAGACGTTGCCCGTTCGATTCTCAGTTAGAGTGTCTTCTGTGTGGCGACATGCATGAATGGGCATTCCTTCATTGAAGGTTGTGCGTTAGGCCCGGTAAGCCAGCACGTAAAAATCTATTGCCAATCATTAGTGGACCGGAGTTCCGTTGTGGCGACCCCTAACCGGGAAAAGCCGAAAGACGCAAACAAACAAACTTGTTTCATATAAAAGTTTGCCACCTCTTTGACTGCAGTTTTTAAAGTCACCACTGTGCGTCTACATTACTGTTATTTTTGGTTGCTAGTTCCTTCCTGAGGAACAGATGGCGTTCCTGAAACCCCAGATCCTGACTTTTTTGGTATGTCTATCTAGTTAAATTCATCATGATACATATTTTTGGTAACCATTTCTACAGAGTCACTGATTTCATTTTTATAACCATAGGAACTGTTTAGTTTATGGCAGACTCGCATTCAAAAAGTATGACAATGTTAACCCCATGCTGATATTTTCTACTTCCCAAATACGTATGAAGAATATTTTTAAAGAAAGTCAATAATGAGCATTTTCTTTTATTGATGTTTATTTTTAATATTAGATTCCCCGTATTGTTGTTAATTGTGCATTACAGGTACAAACAGAAACATTCAAACAGAACTTGGTCAGATATCACCAAATAGATAAGACAAAGGTAAAACATCTAAGTCACCTATAAGAAACAGAATATAATGACAGCTTTTATAATTTTCCGAGCAGTTAAAGGTTTTACAAACCAATGAGTCTTCTCATAATTGTACCTCCAAGTTCTTTCAGGTGACTTGTTTAAATGCTATAAAGTGCAGCAGTGAGTAACAAAGTAGTAAAGGGATTTCCATTGAGAGATAAGGCATGCTTGTTAGAATTAGATGGGCTACAGAACATGCTTTGTGGCTGTGGTAGACACCAATAGTGACTCATAGTACTGGATTGCTGAACTGCAGCCCCCCTCCCCCCAAATGAAAAGTAGAACATTTATTTTTTACCTTCATTTTTTCTTAAAAAGGTCAAATTTGTTGATTAACAAAAGAAGGCAGTTGATTAGGCTAAACTATTTTTTTTTAAACAGACCAATACATATGACTCAGAAAGGGTAAGGTGATTTGCCCCTTATTACATCTCCTTCTGCCATTTCTGGGAGGCATAAATAACATTCTATTTGGGTAATTAGGGTTGTAAATAAATCAGTGAGCAGCTTTGCCACTGTTAACCTGCATCTGGGGGGGGGGGTGCCTGAGTCAATCTGAGTTAAAACTGAAACAAGCATATGATGAAGTATTCCACTATGGAAAAGGTTACTGGAGCAACAAAATTCAAAGTAAAATATGTATAAAGACTAAACCAACCACAGAAGCAGAGTAAAACAAACTAACAATATAAGACTTTATTCAGGTAAGCTCTTTCATGCTCTTGAGAGCACTTCTTCAGACCAAGTAAAAACAGTAATTACAACAGCTGCTTAAATAGTTACATCACCCTAATAATTAAAATCACATGACTAAACTAATAAAATCATTTAAAGAAATGATGTGCTTTAAGGACTGGTCTTAAAGGAACTTTACCATTAAAACCGGGGGAATCTATTAGATTGCAGTCTGATGATCCATTGAATTTCATGCTATTCTGTGACATTTCTAATATCCCTAAGATGTTCACTCTCATACAGACATTCTAACACCCTGAACTTAAAGAGATGAGAAGAGTCATTATCTTGTACATGTCTAGCCAGAGCATTCCTCAAGTCTAACTTCCTAATGGCTGTGATGTATTCCCTAATTCTTTCTCTTAGCATCTTATTTGTTTTTTCTACATAGAAAGAGGGACAAATGAAATGCTATGCTATATATACCACATTCTGAGTTGAGCAATCTGCTCTAACTCTAATCATAAAGTCTTGATCTGTAACTGGATATTTAAAACAAGTGGTCTTATCTATCAAAGAACAATAATTACATTTCCCACATGGTATTATGCCCCTTCCTCTAACTCTTTTAATATCCTTGCTACTACCATAACATAATAATCTCTTCAAAGACTTTTTATTCTTAAATGAGAACTGTGAATGGTCCCCTGCAATCCCACCAATTCTGTTGTCAGAAAGTAAAACAGACCAATTCTTCTTGATAATATCACAAAATACATTCACATTGTTAGCATACTATAAAGTGAAATTAACTCTTGAGGCAGTGGAATTTCTCACAGCATTGTGACTATCCAGACTATATCCTGAGAAATAGGTACAAGCACATCCGCTCCTTACTTCTAGTGTCAGTGACCATGTCTTCTACTTCTCTATCTCTATACCCCTTATCACTGAATTCTTGATGAAGCATATTCAGCTTTGATTCAAAAATAGTATCTACATTGTTTAATCTAGAAATTCTCATTCCATGACCTCTTAATATGTTCCTAAAGATGCCATAGATTTTTTGGATGTTGGAATTTGTAGATCTGGAGATGGTACTTTTAATACTAGGTTATATAGAAAACCGTGCCATACCAACACAACTTTGAGGAGAGATAGCATGCATCCCTGTAGAGTCTTTAGGAACGTGTTAAGAGTTCAAGTCCTAATATTACCTGCACACAGACTGTGAACAGAAGTGAGGATTGAACCTCAAACCTTAAAATTATGAAATATAAGTGTTAATTCTTCACATGACAGCCCCATGCCTAGCCAGAGAGAATAAGTAAAATACTAATAGGCAAAAAAGTAGGAACATGGAAGTTAAACAAATCCTTGTTAATATCTTAAATGTAAATTACAGTGGTAGAAACTATGTCAGAATTTTATAAAGAACATTTATTTATTTCCATTTATTTGCCAGGAAAATCTGACTGTGCAAACATTAATACCTTTTTTCAGTGAAGGCTTGGGTAGAAACATACAGATATAACATAGCATTTATACCATAACAAGACAGAAATAACATTTACATCATAAATGTTGGTAAATAAATTGAAACATACAAGAAGGAATACAAGTTTGCCAGCTTACAGTTATCAACACATAAAAATATAAGACCCCCTTTTCAGTGGAGGCCTGTGGAGATAAGCTCGATAGAACAGAGCTGTCACAAAAATGTATACCATAAGAGGTGTGGCATACTATTTACATCATAAATGTGCATTTTGTTGGATGGAGAAAAGAGCACGATGAGGAATATAGACTAAAATGATTGATCTAAGTATATCAGCAGTAGTAGTTCTAAATAAATAATCAGTCAAATGATAATATTTATTTATTCATAGATTCTTACTAAGCTAACTGCCCTTGCGAGCCATTTGAGCCATTTTAAGCTTAGCCTTGTGAGACTCAAACCCTGCACCTTGTGTTTGTAAGGCAAACACCTTAACCATTAGGCCACCCTCCCAACCCTAAAATATCTCAATATTGCAGGATTAGAACCCTGAACACCATCACACAAGCTAATTGCTTTAGTGGTTTGAGCCACAGAAGCTGCTATAAACAGCACTGGTAAGTCTCAAACCCAGGATGCTGTGCTCTACAATCACAACAACATACCACTACACCATTCTATCTATCTATTTGCATTTTCTGATCAGGAAATTTCATTTCAGGGAGAAAACATTTTCAGCTGGGACCCAGAGAGAAAAGCTCCAGGGAAATAATACAAGACTAAATGCATTAAAGAACGTTGAAAGATAAATGCAAATTTGAAGGAGAAATACAAACTATTTCTATATATGCATACAATACTGTTAACATAAGTAAAGAAAATGCAATTTGTTAAAATTCATACAGTATTAAAAGAGGTGAAATGAGAAAAGTGACTAAGATAGGGATAGGTTTATTTGGAGGGGATGAGCAAGGATATCTACATTTGATTGTATAATTAGCTGATTGTTTTCAAACCCATGCTACTGTTACTGGACATTTCCTAAAATACTCATGCAGTACTGGAATCTGTCTTTACACATTATACAGACAAAAAAATGAAGCTATGACATTTACAGCATTGCAAACAGCATAATGACTCTTACTGAAAAAGAGAGAGAGAGAGATTATTTTAATGTTTACATTGCAGGGATTTTGTTCTTTTCAGGTATCATTGTTTCTTTTATTTTGTCCTGTGAAAACCACAAACTTGTCTTCTCTGCATAGGAATTAAAATACAGAGAAACAGATGTCTTTTTAAATTGCACCTACTCACCACAGAACCTTTTACCTATTTAATTTGAGAGTTGTTGATTGTATTATTTAATGCCTCACTGGAAAGCTCTTTATCTGTCAGCAACAGTCATTAAGCAAAGTCAACACTGCTTAATGAATAGAGCACTAGATTAACTGATAAGAGACTGATTTGTGTTCTCCTTTAACTCCCCGTTAGTGAAAAATAAATTTCCATTTTTGTTCTGACATTTGTGAAAAAAAATAATTCTAGAGAGGATGGAATAATACCACTTGGCCAAACATTTACTTTACTAACAAAAAAATATTGCAGGGAATATTTACTCATTTCTTAAGGTTTCAGTTGAAGTGAAAGAAATTTAACTTCCAGGTGGATGGTTAAAGGCAGGTATAACTGTATGACATACAAGGTTGTGTACATGGCTAGGTGTTTTACGTGCCAAGCTTTCTATATCAGAAAAAACAATAATAATTTCAACAAAAGAATTGATCAGCATACACATAACATTTTGAAAAAAAGATGATAGGAGTGTGTTGGCCAAACACACTTCTCACTGTCACAACTTTAGCATGTTTAAGTTTTTCATTTTGGAGAGAACTGACATGGTACCTTTTTCAGGGGACTGGCAAAATCAGATACTTCACCATGAAATGCTTTTGCAATTCTGCTTGGATGCTATGAATTTTCCAGAACTAAATGATGCAATTTATATCACCAGTGAGTTGAAACTTAGAGCATCAAAACTTTGAACAATTATAAACTAACATGTTTTTAAGTGGTTGACATCTAGTGCCTGGGTATCGACTGTATTTGGTTCTTTAGCCTATGAGTGGACTATTATTGGATGAAAGTAGTAATTCTGTATTTTGATTGTCAAGAACTTATCATTGTTTTTTTGTTCACAGTTTATCAGCAGATTTTTTTTTTTCTGATTGGTGTTCATTTTCCTAAATTGGATTGGTTCTATTACAGGGGTGTGCGTCAACCTATGTTTGTTTATTAGACATTTTCTCGGTTTCATTCAAGGTTCTGATGATGTTCCATTGACAACAGTGCTTAACTATGTTTGTTTTTAATGTGGATTTTTATTGAACTTCTATTTTTGAGTGCTGTCATTTTGTTATTTTGGTATTTTATACGTAAACAATGCCATTTTTAGCTTGTTGTTTCTACTTCTGTATATCAAGGAAATAAGTACAATGCTCATTTCTGCTTACAAGAGTTCACTACGCACAGTGAGTGCTGTGGTACCATGCACAAAGATGGTTACTCAGAGCTTTCACTCTACCTCAGGCTTCCAAATTTTGGGGTGAAGTAGAATGGAAATGGAAACTCTGATGGGTGAAATGTGTGGTGGAGAGTCTGAAAAATTGTTGAGAAAGTAATAAAAGAACAATTATAGGATGTGCTGTAACAGAATGGAGGAAGAGATTGACAACATTTTAATGCATCACTATGGCATAACAATAGAGCCATGATAGTGAGAAAGGAGTTAGTGTTGTCCCGTATTGCAAGTGTACTAGTATAGAAAAAAGTGGAAAAGTTAGAGTAGCTTATTCAACAACTGGGGAGTGAGATTAAAGAAACATGGAAGCATTTAAAGACAATATTAGAATACTGTGAAGGCCCTGAAATCAAAAACTGTAAGGATACTATTCAATTTGTTGTCTTGTCTGAAGGGGCAGAATACCAGTTCCTCACAGCGTTTATGGAATAGAGGATAAATGAAATTTCAGTGAAAGCTCCTTATCATGATTGTGTCCAGGCTACACAAAATGAGGAAATAAGTCACTAATGGCAAGCCACATCCCTTGACTGCAACAATTCACAACTGTAGTTGCAAGAAGTGTCAGGTATGACAAAAAGCATGCAGAAAAGGTTTGGTTATGGCTGGAATAACAATAAAGGTGCCTGAGGACTTTATGTCTTCAATAGATGCAAGGAATAGCCAAATGGCTCTGGTGATGAGGAACCTGTGGAATGAGGGGGCTGCTGTACTGATGGCCTTTCCAGCATTGATGCATGTTACATAGAAAGGACAAGTGCTTTAGGGGGCAGTATTCTTGTAGATTATACACATTTATACCCAAATAATAGGAAGGAAGTACATGTTTTATCTTTTCCTTCAGCCAATGCCAAACTGGGAGGCAAGATGGCTACACAATTTAGTGGGACATGAATAGGGATTGAGTGGAGGAGATATAGAAGTCAAAATGATAATGAACATGGGGAGAATGGTGGGGCAACTAAAGAGTGACAGGATAAGAATTGGAAAACAAATGCCTGCTGACTGGGTGGAGGCAGCTCAACAACTGCAACCACTACAGGCTACACAGAGACACTGAAATGGTCCCAAGGGGGGTAGTACCAGTAGAATCCCAACTCAGAAAGGAAAGTAACCTGTGGCAGCAATTAGAGAAAGAGTGTTTTTTAAAGACTTGAACCATATAAGGAAATTTAGGATAATTTGTGCACTCTGGATGAATGTGAAAAAGAAGAGAACTATAGAGAAGAAAAAGAAAAAAAAAGAGTGAAGCAGAGTCTGGAAGAACATCTGGGCAAATAGGTGAAGGTAACAAAGACAAAATATTCACCCAGTGAAGAGACATATACAAGAAAATAGCAGCTGTGCATACTGGGGAACAGGTTAGGATGTTTTGTGTAATGCAACTGCTCATAAATTGTTTGTGTTTACTCAGTATTTCTTTAATTTGCATCGAGATGGTGATAAAATGAATATGGCACTGGGATTAAGCAAGCTGTTATGATCAGATGTGGTGGAGAATAGTTGAAGAGGGTGCAGAGTCTTCCTTGATCATGCTCTGCATCTGTACCAAGTCCTAAGTTAATTCAATGAAGTGAGAAGATGCTTGATATTATCATTGTTTGAGTAATAACTCAGTGCCTAAATGTAAAGAGATATGTGGGTGAAAAACACCTGGATGAATACTGTTGAAAATGTAAAATGCAAAATGTTGTCTGTTATTTTGTTTGCTGAATTAGTGGAAGTGGAGAGATACAAATTAGACTGAAAACTACCTATGTATTTTTTTTTTAAACTATGGGTTCTAGCATGAACTAGTGAAGAGTTGAGCATGGATGTGTTTGAATTGCCACGTGACCAGCTGACATTGATCTTGAAAAAAGTGGAAGAGAAATGCTGAATACATAAAGAAAAGTGCAGAATAAATATGAAAGATTGAGTAGTTTCAGTTCTATCACCAAAATGTAACACATAAGATACTTGTGAAGAAGTCATACTACCAAGTTTAGAAAAATTATGTTTTTAATAAAGAAAACAAAACATTTGGATAACAATAATTAAGCACTTTTGTCCCTGGAGCAAATGAGAATCAAAATTAGAATACAGAGAGCTATTATGGCAGTTGAAACTGAATGTCATCACCCCCCAACTAAATGAATGTGTTTCTACTCAACCAGTTTTAAAACCAAGAGCAGCCAAACTATAAATTATAGATTACTCAATTCTAGTTAATATATATTATTTGTAATTCTTTCATACCACTCCTACGAATCTTGTTTTATATTTTCATTTGGGTTCATGGGCACAATAGATATGGTGACCAGTACCTCTCAAGATGTGCTTTTGGTGCTCAGGTCCAGGCAATGTTAACATTGTTTGCTATTTTAAATTGTTTTTATTAAGTTCACATTCAGTTTATAGTACATTAGTTGATGTTTGAATGTATTATTGTAATTGTTTACTGCTTGGCTACTTTTGGTAATGCATTTCAGATTTCAAATGGAATCCTTTTTGATCAAACAGTTAAGATTATTAATTAGGTACAGATGTTATAAAAGGAAGTGATGTCATGATTTTTTTATTCTGATGAAGCCCCAGTATATGTGAATAAAAGCACATAATTATTGTACCCATATGTTTTGTTTTCATTACTAAAAAGATCATTTTTTAAACTTGGTGGTGCGCCTTCTTCACAAACACCTTGTGCGTTGTATTTTCGTGGTTCTTAGTTATTTTTTTGTAATGCCTTATGCCATTTTCTGGTTATTAGTTTTAGTTTTATCCAAAGTATGGGCACAAAATGAATATGATCTATACAATGTTATGCCACTTACATGCTCAAACATGGACATTTTGAAATTTGTAATGAGATACTCTGAGTATTTAAATTTAGGTGGAGTAAACATTTATACATTAATGTGGAAAGCCTGCAGGGCAGGGATGACTGTGGTGGTAGTGCTGCGGTAGCGTTGTCGCTTCACAGTTAGACGTTGCATGTTCGATTCTCAGTTAGAGTGTCTTCTGTGTGTCGACATGTGTGAATGGGCATTCCTTCGTTGAAGGTTGTGCATTAGGCCTGAAAAGCCAGCACGTAAAAATCTACTGCCATTTATTAGTGGACCGGAGTTCCGCTGTGACGATCCCTAACGGGGAAAAGCCGAAAGACAGTAGAAAGCCTGCAGGGGAAATGCATGAGAATGTCTTCTGCATGTTCAATGGGGTAATATAACTAGGGCATGTGTGTTTTTCTGATATTTATTCAAATCAGAGCATTCAATGTTATCAACAGAATTTGGAACAAAATAAAAAATAATTAATAAAAAGGCCCCAAATTAGCGCTATGTTAAATATTGGCACTATTATCTTAGAAATTATCAAAATGATTTCCAATTTTAGGAGGAACAGAACAAAACTATGAAAAATATCAGGGGTGTCTCTATAAAATTGGGACAGATGAGAAGTCTGATTCAAATGTCTTTTTCATTTGCAGATGTGCAAATGCCATTCACATATTGAAGTGAAATTGTACAGAATACTGATTCAAAGATGTAAAGAAGGCAACAAGAATGTCAAGGAATAAAGATGCAAAAATTGATGAGGGAAGCTAGAAAAGGGCATGGTAGATATGAATTTTGTAAGTAAAGTTGGGGTCAAGAGGAGTATGTGACCGTAAGGGGGACGGGTAATCAATGCCTTGACTGTATCAGAGGTTATAGAGGAGAGGATGAGAGGAACAAGAGGTTATATAGAAGGGGATGAAAGGAAGAAGTATGTTGAGGGGCATTGAAATGTAGGTTGTTTATGTAGAAGTTGAGGCAACCTGTACAGGTTATACTAGTAGTGGTCATCTCTAAAGATGCGCTGCTTGGCATAATATTCTTCCCACCTGGGATGAACATAGGTGGAACATTTCTTCCATCCCAAGGATCCTTTGTATTTAGTCTCAGAGGAGGGATGGATGGATGCAGAAAGGAGAGGAAAAGTGAATAGTGTAGCAACAAGGAGTATGGCATGGGGATAAGTAATTTAAGAGAGAGAGAGAGAGTTCTAAGTAGGTTAGCTAAGGAAGGAGGGAAGGTGGTGCGAAGTTAAGTAGGTTAGAAATTCAGAAATCCAAAAACAAAAGGTATGTATGATTAGGAACAAACTGGATTCATGGTGGGAGAAGAGAGGTGTAAGTATATTGGGGGATAATAGACTTCTTAAGGAGAAATTACAATAAAACAGAAAAGGTAGTTAGGTTATATCAAGGATGGAAAAGGCAGGGGAATTATAGTATCTGTGTTTTGTGAAACAAATGAAGCTAGGAGATAGGTGATAGAATATTGTATAGCATCAATAGGTAAAGTTAATTTGAAGGGAGACATATTGATAGAAAACTTTAGTTTTAAAAAATGGCAAGGCTAGGTTATCTGGAAAACATGGATTAAATACAGGATACAGGTAAGCATTATAAGACGGAATAGCAAAGTTCAGAGTTACAAATGCATGCAAAGAAAAGGGTGTATACTTTTTTATGGACAAGTAGGTTAGACAACATTTTAGTGGACAGGTTGATGATGGGAGAGGCAGAGGTATGATGTTAATAGAAATGGACCTGTCAGATCATTGCATGGAAATTATGGTTTTGGTTGCAAAGTGTGAGACTGAGTCAAGAAGGAGAAAGAATTGCTAACAACACTGGTATGTCAGACAGGTACACTGGTTACAGGGTGGGGAGACCTAGATAATGCAGGAGAATTGATAAGGAGAGAAAAGAGTAGAATTTAAGGAACAGGATAAAAACCTGGTGGAGACGAAGTATAATGATGCAAAGGGAAGCAAGAGGGATTAAGAAAGGAAGATTATGGAAATGGAGCTAGGTTAAGGAGATTAAAGGAAAAGGTGGTACAGATGCAGAGCATGATCAAGGAAGAGTCTGACAATTTGAAGTTGTAGCTAAGAGAAATGAAAAAGTCAAAGTTAAGATGGAGTTGGCAACAATGGAGAGAGGTGGGAGACATAGATGCTGTAAACTGAAAGAGTTGAGAAAGAAGGCTTGGGTTAGTAGAATTAGAGGGAAGGTGGGAAGTTGTTTCACACGACAAAAAGATCAGAGAGGTGTTATGTTTTTTTTTTGTGAACAATATTATTCTGGAAGGACAGGGATTGGAGATGAATTCAGCTAGTAGGATGGTGGAGTTCTTTCAAATGGAGCACAGGGGAGTACTGAATGCACTTTTTAAAGTCATTTAAAGTCATTTTTGTGCTGTTTAACTGTTGTAGGCTACACACTAAAGTGCGCTAGCCTGATATAAGCATTTAAAAGTGTTTTTGTGAAAGTTCATTGTATCTCTGTCTAAAAAAGAAAAAAAAAAAAAAAAAAATCCTTGTTTCCCGCCTTTTCTAAGCTAGTCTAGTCCAGTTTTCAGGTTCTGCTGAATTCAGGACTGTGGTATAAGTTATTGTGTTGCCCATATCCTTACTTGGATAGGAGGATGTTTTTCTGTTCACCAGTGAGAGTGGGGAGCTTTGAGCAGCCTATCTGTCCCTGGAGGAGTGGTCACAGCCCAGCAACTTTTGGCTGTTTTGGGCTAATTCCTATCTCTTTCATCTCCCTGCCTTAAAACTCGCATTTGTGCGTTTTTTTGCTTGTATACTACTCAGCCAAGTTCTTTGTGGTGTCCTGTAGAGTACTACAAGCAGCAGAGTGACAAAAGAGTGACTTTCAACTGATACAAATATTTTTTTCTCTGCATTTTCCCCTGCGACTGCTAGTCTCACCGAAAAGCGATTTCTAGCAATTCTGAGCTTTAAAAAACTCTTTTCTGCATACTAAAACTGTTTTTTTTTTTTTTTGCTGTTAGCACTTTTTTAAGTTGTTTAAAGTCGTTTTTTGTGCTGTTTAACTGTTGTAGGTTACACATTAAAGTACGCTAGCCTGATATAAGCATTTAAAAGTATTTTTGTGAAAGTTCATTGTATCTTTATCTAAAAAAAAAAAAATCCTTGTTTCCTGCCTTTTCTAAGCTAGTCTAGTCCACTTTTCAGGTTCTGCTGAATTCAGGACTGTGGTATAAGTTCCTGTGCTGCCCATATCCTTACCTGGATAGGAGGAAGTTTCTCTGTTCACCAGTGAGAGTGGGGAGCTTTGAGCAGCCTATCTGTCCCTGGAGGAGTGGTCACAGCCCAGCAACTTGTAGTTTATTGGCTGTTTTGGGCTAATTCCTATCTCTTTCATCTCCCTGCCTTAAAACCCGCATTTGCGTGGTTTTGCGCGGTTTTGTGCACCGCACAGTGCCAGTTAGCTAGGGTTAAACTATTCCACGCTCCACGAAGTCTGCTCTTCAATTTTTCCCTTAGAACTAGTCAAAAGCTCAAATTAAGCACTCTAACTTTCCTTTTACAGCCCAGCACTTGCTCCAAGCTCTCAGTAAGCATTAATAAACACTAACACAACACCTCACCCTTTACTATACAATAGTACAAGGCTCCCTATTTCATCCCTACCGGGCAATCAGTAAAACAGTTCAGTTACCCATACAGGCATGTCCAAAGGGCAGTTTCAGGTTTACTCTCCAGTCCAATTGGTGAATCTGGGAATCTTGAGGCAATGTTACAATTGCCTCATGTACATGGACAACCCTCTCCTCCTTCCAACAAACACAAAGGTATGTGAGAGATGCAACTATACAGCCAATATGGAGGCCAAGCTCTCTCAACCCAAGGCTGGAACAGCCAGCCAGGAGGAGAAGGGAAACACTAGCACCACATTTCCAGTCTCAAATAAAACAGTCATACATGCACCAGCAAACAACACACATAAATACACAAAAACATACTCAGAGACTCTAAATAAAAATCTGCCTAAGCAGCAGAGACCTCCAAAGCAGACATCCAAGCAACCTCCACCCTCAAACAACAACCACGTATCACATACTTCATAAAGTCAGTGTGCCATGCAACCACAGCCCTTAAGGCACAACAACACACCCGATACACTAGTAAAAGGTGACTCTATTGCCAGGCACACTGACGTCCCACTCACTAGACTGAGCAAGGAGAAGATTACTGTAAGCTGCCTGTTGGGTGCCAGGATCTGCCACATAACGCAAGCACTCAGGTCATTCCAAAACAAGTACAAATATGAGTCTGTCATTGTACATGTTGGTGTGAATGACCTGAGACATACCTTCCTGGACTACATGAAAAGAGGCATAGAGGAGCTCTCTGATCATGTAGCCCAGGCTGGTATGACCCTGAACCTGAGTAGCATCTTGCCCTCACCAAGAATGATGCCACAATATGAAGAAAAAATTATTAGTTTTAACAACTGGCTAAGTTATTGGTGTCATTCAAAGGGGATCCAGTGTCTGTCAGCCTGGGACGACATGCTCGAAAAGCCATGCTGCTTCGCCAGAGATGGCTTGCACCTGTCGCCCTTAGGTTTTCGAATACTGGCCAAGGCTTTTGCCACCCCATAGTGCCTTTTTTAGGCAAGGCTCAAAAGACAAACCCACCTCCATAAACAACACAAGAAACCAGAAACTGAGCGTAATGCTACTCAATGCCAGAAGTCTAAACCTCAAAATGCACACACTCGAGGCACTCCTTAGCATGGAGCAAATCAATATCTGTGCAGTAACAGAAATCTGGTTCAAATCTCCAGAGAGCACCCCAGCACTACCAGGCTACAACTCATATCATAATTTTCAGCCCCAGAACCTGGACCGAAATACAAAAGGAAGGGGTGTATCCATTTTCATAAAGGATACCCACACCTCTAGGTTAGTAGCACAGCACAAGGCCTCGGAGACTATTCATGTGCAACTAACAGTGGGAAAAGCTGTGTTTCAGATCGTAGCCTGCTACAGATCACCTACCTTGTTTCAGGACCCACACTCAGCATTCCTGAGAACATTGGAAAATATAAAGGTCCTACCTAACACCATGATATTGGAAGATTTCAACTACCCAAACATTGACTGGGATAACTACTCAAGTATAAACTCCTTTGCCCAGCGCTTCCTAGAGTTTATAAACTCAAAACACCCTGGAACAGCTGGTCACCATGCCCACAAGAGGTGACAACATACTGGACCTGATTATCACCAACATGGGGGATCAGTGCTCCACACCAGAGGTAAACACCTCGCTGGTAAGATCGGATCATAAACTAATCACACTGGACATCCACATCCCGACCCCACCCCTAGTCAAGGAAACCACTGTGAAAACCTTTTCAAAAGCCAACTTCACACTTCTCAACAGAACCTGGGAACTATCACCCTATAAGCCTGACTAGCCTGGTCTGCAAAGCTATGGAGTGAATCATCATGGAACTCATAAACAGAGACATTGGGAACTTCCAGACACTGGACCCTACCCAATTTGGCTTTGTTAAAGGCAGATCCTGCCTCCTAAACCTAGTTGACTTCTTTGAAATAGTTACAAGGCCATAGATGAAGGAAAGGTAGTCCACACAGCCTACCTGGACCTCGCTAAGGCCTTCGACACCATTCCCCACTCTGGCATCATAGATAAGCTCACCATCTTGAACATTAACCCCTATGTCATGAGATGGGTGGCCAACTGGCTCATGAATAGAACACACATGGTCAGAGTTGCGGGTGCCATGTCCAACTCTAAACCAGTTACAAGTGGCAACCCACAGGGCTCGGTCCTGGGACCCCTCCTGTTCGGTATATACTTCTCCGAGGTACAGGCAAGCATGGGAGGACTATAGCTGACGAAGTTCGCAGATGATTGCAAACTGGGGGCCATAATTGACTCCCCGGCTGACACAGACATCCTCCAGAAGGGACTTACAGAGACAGATACCTGGTGTCAAAACCATGGCCTCAAGCTGAATGCCAAAAAATGCATAGTCATCCCCTTTTGGAAAAAACAAAGTGCCCATGAATTATCACATAGGTCGTAATCCACTAAGTACGGAAGACGTAATTAGGGACCTGGGGACCCAGGTAGATAGCAACCTCTCCTTTGATAATCACATCGCCAAAGTGGTTAGAAATTCCTTCTATGTAGCCCACCTAATCACGAAAGGTTTTGCCTCTAGATCAAGAGAGGTCATTGTGCCCCTCTACTCATCACTCATTAGGCCCATAGTAGAGTACAATGCCCCATTTGGAATGTACCTTACTTGACACCTGCAACAGCTGGAAAGACCACAGACGTACCTCACCAAGAGGATCATGGACCTCAAAGAGATACCCTATGCAGCTCGACTAAAGAAACTCCAGCTCTACTCGGTTGCTTACCACCTACTCAGAGGTGATCTCTGCCTGACGTATAAGACCATGTCCAACCCAGAATTAATGGACATGCTCCACCTCAAGAAAACCAAATCTCTTAGAGCCACATGCTCCAGTGAACTAAACCTCAGCACAACAATAAACAGGACATGTTGGAGGGATAGATTCCTGTCCCAGAGACTTCTCTCACTATGGAACAGAATCCCAGTTTATGTTAGGCAGAGCCCCTCGCTGAATCTCTTCAAGAGAAATCTTGATGAGTGGATGGGAAATCGTAAATTTACCCCTGGGATCACTTCAGTGGCCCTGCTAGACAGAGGCCCAGGAAACTAATTTAAAAGGGAGGTGAAAGCCGACACATTCTGGCTAGGCTTATATATGCCCTTGGGCAGATAGCCTAGTACCTACTTATGAATCTATGAACCTATATCATTCTTATACCATACTTTTCAGTCTTTTTCTATGTCATCAATTTATATTTTCCACAAAAATATTTTTCTTGGGAAGTTTCTTATTTCTTCATTTACATACTGTTTTTCTCTTTTGCCCTTTTTTACCATGCCCCAAACTTTATCATATGTATAGTTATACAGTTTTACTGCTAATCTTTCATCTTTTTCATTTATTCACTTTAATACTGCGTGCACATTTAATGAAGCAGCATTTACCAGTGGATTAATCAACCCTACACCTCCTGCCTCTTTCTTTATAAACAAAACTCCTCTTTTTTGCTGGGTTTAATCTGGAATGTTATATAGATGAAAAACAGATCTGCAATAATTATTTTTCAAATACTGTTGGGAACATAAATACACTTGCTAAGGATGTTATTCTCCCCATCAGTACTGCATTTATCAAATAAGTTATTTTTTCTGAATGATAATTTATATGTTCTCCAGAAAAGACAGGTTTGTTTTATTTCTTCTAGTGAATTCTACTTACATCTATAGTTCCAAATTTTATACCTAACACAGAAATTTTATTCATTGTAAAATATATATAACCACCATCTTTACTACATCACCGAAACCTTTTCTATTCTATTTATTTAAAGTAATTCCTATCACCTCTAGAACTCATTTCTGCAAATTATTACTTCTTTTATCAAAAAATGTTTTTTTGCAAAATTATTCTAATGTCATCTGCATATGTTTACAGATCTGGAATTCTTAACCCATCAGGTGTTAAATGCTCCCCTCCTTCTTTTTGTAATTTATTTCACATACTATCATGTCAATAACTAATACAAAGAGTATACAACTCATTGGACATCCCTGTCTTATATCACTCTTCATATGTACCTCTTGGCTTAACCAGCCATTTACAAGTACTTATACTTTATTATTAATATAGGCTGATATAAATAATGTCCTAACTTTCTCACTTATATGATATGCTTTCATTGTTTCCCATAGGATATCATGTCTAGTTACATCAAAATGCTATAACAAGGTCTCCTGTCTTGATTTTCACTTTTTTCTATTCATGATATTATCCACAATTTATTTATCATTAATGATTCTTGACAGCCTTTCCCCTTTATTCTATATATTTTATCTTCCATGGTATTTTCCATTTTAGTTGCAAATGTTTTGTATTATTTTAAAAAAAGATCTTATAATCATTATTATTCAATACCGTCAGTCTTAACTTTTTTTATTGTCTTCTGTCTTCCTTCCTCCATGTGAATTTAAGTATTTCACCACCTAATTTATTATACATAAAACCTGCATTTAACCACATTCAAAATTTGTAAAAAATATTTTTTGTCAATCCATTAAATTTTCATACATTTCATACCCTATTCCATCTGGTCATGCAGCTAAATCTATATTTACTTGTCATAATTCTTTATGTAGCTCACTTAAATAAATCTCCTTTTTGAACTCTTTATTCTCTTTTTCTGTTAACGTTTTTACTTTCCATGTTTTTTTCACTACCTATTTTATAGTAGTTTAAACATTTCTTGAATATATTGTACTACACTATTCATAATCTTTTACGGAGTTATTTCTATTTCTCATTTTACATTTTTTATTTCTTTTATTACACTACCGTCTTTCTTTACTAATCTGCTTAAGTGACTCAATACTTATTCTCTTTTTTTTATAAAAATATCTTTGCTTATATAACAATTCTTGTATTTTTTTCTTGATTTCTTTCATATAACTCTTTTTCTTTGTCAAAGTACTTTCTATCATTATATTCTAAATCTTCAAATCCATCATTATATGTTCTTTTATATTTTTCTTCCTCTGCTTTTCTTACAACAAACTGTCCCTGTAAAAACATTTTTTGCATTTTTCCTTGAATATCATCCAACATTCAGACCAAGTTTTATAAAATGATCTATATTCCTTGTTTTTCTTATCTCTAAAATCTTGTTTCAACTTCCCTGTTCTCCTATAACTAAACTTTCTGATACTATAATAAGATTATCTATTTCTGTTCTATACATACCCCTTTTGTCAGTTCATGAATTTGTGACCCAATATCTTAATTTACCACATCTTATAACTTCTAACATAGTTAAATAATTTCCTTTCTTTTTATGCTTGCCACTTAAATCACAATTAAACAGGGGCAGCTCGTGCTATAGGACTGCGGGACTGCAGCCCCTCCACCTGTAAAATGGGTCTCCCCACCTGTATAAATTTGCTGTAGAACATATTAAATAAATAAAAATTCTCGCCGTAGAACATATTAAAAAATGAAAATTCTTGGACTCCGCATGCGTGCTTAGTTCCTGACGGCTGTGTTAGGCAGACCGGAACTCTAAGCATGCATGCTCAGGCATTCCATGCTCCAGACTGCTCTGTTAGGCAGTCCGGATAGGGAAGGCAGGAAACTCTGCCCTTCCAGCCCAGAGGTCTGTGCGGTGATGACCGGACAAACCGGAAAGTCACCAGACTGCATCGCCCGCAGGCTGGACCAACATCAGGAGGCTCCAGCCTCTTCACATCTTGCAGGAGACCTAATGGCATGCGCAGGCCAGCAGGATATCACGGGAGACCCAACGGAATGCACGGACCATTATGGAGGACCGATCAGGCTGCAGGATCGTTACAGAAGAGCTGATCGCAAGAGGTAGGGTGTTTATGAAGGACTGTGTATGATCACTGCAAAAACAAGGTGTGTGTGTGTGTGTGTGTGTGTGTGTGTGTGTGTGTGTGTGTGTGTGTACATTTTATAATATGATTTTGTGAGAGGCAATAATTTAGAGTTAATGTTTTGTGATCTAATATTTTAGCTGAAATTAAGTAATTACTAGGGATTCTTTTACTGTGTTCTTATTTGATCTGTGGAGGAGATGGAAAATATATGTTCCAGGCATTTACCATAACATACTGAATTCTCAATGTTATGCATTTTTTTTAATTTTAGAAAACATTGTTCTAATGGTTTATATGACTTTCTGTTGTGTCTGTCATCACTTTGTTTGCTCCAGTTGTTTTTTTTCTTTTTCAATTTCCTAGACTATTTAAATGGTTTATTTGAAAGTATTTTATGAACTTTAAAATATCTTGGGAGTTAAAACAGATTAAATCTGATTAAAAAGGTTGTATTTACTAACTTTCTGTCACTGTACAAGTTGTGAGTGAAGGGACTAAAGATTGAGATTCTTAGCTTCTCATAGTGGGTTCCCATTGTGTGTTTGAGACTAATTGTGTGAGTCCCAAAACAAGAAGAAATTAAGTGTGATAGGAGGATTACAGCTATCTTAAAAATAGAATATGTGTGTGTGTGTGTGTGTGTGTGTGTGTGTGTGTGTGTGTTTGTGTGTAGTACAGTCTCTACATCTTGGGGGAGGGAGGCTTGTATGCTGTAAAAATGCTTTTAACGAAGTTGTGCTTTTGTAGTTTGCTTTTACATCTGAGGAATTCTGCTTAATTTTCAGAGCTTGTGGGTTTGCTTTGTAGAATCTAAAACATCTGATAGTACTGTGCATTAAATTTATGTCCGATGTACTGTAAAAATAGCCTGGGGTTATTGGCATGTTGTAATTGAAATGCTTTCTTCTTTGCAGAATTAATTAGTAAAATATACATTTTATGTTGGTTAGCTTTATGTATTTGTGGTATGTGTGTGTGTACAATGGGGCTTGAGAGCTTACCACAGTGTTTAAGCTTTATTTATCAGTAAGGAAGATGCCCTGTGATTTATGAGCTTGTTAAGCTTCAGAAAGATAACAGCTATAATGGTGAACTTTTAACAGATATTCTCAGAAATCAATTATTTTACCTCAGAAATTATTTTAGTGAGAGTGTGTGTGAGAGAGAGGGAGAGATGTGTGTGTGTGTGTGTGTGTGTGTGTGTGTGTGTGTGTGTGTGTGTGTGTGTGGATGTATGTCTTTTTTGTGCTCCTAATATACTAGTAACAAAACTCTCTTAGCAGTCTCAATGGCTGGAGTTGAGCCCGCATTTCACTGTTTACTGCAATAAATATCTTTGGTCATCAGATGTCCTCCAGATGATTACATGCCACGTAAAGCTGAACCCATTATTTTATTTTTTCTTGCTGCTATTTGACTGAATATCTCAGTATGACCACAGCATGTTATGTTTTACTTTACTCAAGTGAGCTTTTCTGGAATCTCTGGCAGTGGATGAATACGTGTGTGTGTACGTGTGTGTATAAAATGCCCCAGTTGCTTCATGGTGGTGGGTAGAGAATAAAGCTTGAACCCTATACCTTGGGCCCAAGTGACAAGAGCCTGAATTCCCTACCCACCACCATTTGCAAAATATGTGCAGATTTTTGCCTCATATTTATTCTGTTCCTCTGAAAATCTGTGGTTTCTGTATTTTTGTCACTTTACTTAACATAGCCAGTGGTGCAGTGGTAGCAGTGTTGCCTGACAGCTATGGGTTGTCTAGTTTGATTCTTGGCTGGGGTGCCTTCTGTGTGGAGTCTGCATGTCCTCCTTGTGTTTGTGTGGGTTTGCTCTGGTGTCATCAGTGAGTATTTGTCCCTATTATTTTGACTGTATTCCCCCATTATTGGCTTTGCACAGGTTATTTGTGACAAGGTTGAGAGCTATGGTGATAATTGAACTCACTGAATATGTTTGGGGACTGTAATCCCCCTTTACTGCCTTTGTTCAGGTGTTTTGCGCTAAGATGCTGTCAGCTACAGTGAGAACTGAATTCACTAAATGGTAGCCATTTAAGTTTCAGTCTTCCTTTCTTTCATAAAAACAGATGATTTGGCATAGTGGTATGTTGCTCTGACTGTTTTGCACAGGGTCCTGGGTTCAATACTTGCAGTGAAATATATGGTGGTAACACAGCATTTTATTCCAGCAACTTTCCAACATTATACAAGCAATGTTTAAAATGTGTCCCCGGTTTTTGGGCTTTTGCCCCCCCCCCCACTAAATAAATTTTGGCTTTTTAGAGATTTCTTGTGTTACAAAGTTCAGAGATACAGCTGAGTGTAGAGTAGATTTACAAGGAGCTGAGAGCTGCAGGGGAATAAAAGTTTAACTGCTTATACCAAGTCTGCTTGCATTGTAAATAGCACAACAGATAGTGTATTTGCTTTTGATGCAGAAGGCTGTGGGCTCTACTCCCACAGTAGGTAGATCCATTGCTGATACTGTACTCTGTTGTAATGGATGCTACAGTCCTCTTTGGTGAAGATACTAGTAACTATGAACCTGTTATCAGTTTGCCATCCATTCCCTATTGTGATATTACTAGCATTATAATTTTTTTAATGCAACATAGGCAATTTATTCCTCAAGGGCAACAGGCACTTTATTTGTAGATGAAACAATGACATATAAAGTTGTTTGCTAGCAGTAACCTCTTCATTAGTTAACAGATTTCTTTAATGTGGAATTATTTAGATGACTTTTACTTCTTCAGAGATCGTGCATATTTACTGCTACTGGTGGACTGTAGAAGTTTGAGTAGACTTTTATGATGGAAATGTTCTGAATTGGACAGTTTTGTCATTATTGGTGCATGCATTTTATTTCATTGTTTACTGGAAAAATGTTCAAAACAATAAATTTAAAATGCCCTCTAACAACTGTACTGTATTATACAAGGAATATTATTTAATACAATCAGGAAGATGTATCAAAGAGCATGTGTATGTTTTGTGTTCAAGGGGCCTATGATTTGAAAACAGCCCAAAATTAATCTTTATCTGCCACTGACAAAATGTATTTTCTTTGAATGTGGGTTTCAATGCTGTTTCAATGAATGTGAGTTTCAAGGGAAGAGAAGTTTTAATGCTAAGTCTATTTTCATTGTGAGACTGCATTGCTTTGTTTAATAGATATCTATTAGGGTTTATGCTGTAAAATATAAAATAAAACTTTCAAATGAAATCCATATCATTGCAGAAGTAAAGCAGTATGCACATTACAGTGTTTATGGCAATGGGGCGAAATAACCAAGAAATTGGAATTGCTGCAGGGGGGATGCTCCATTCGACCATGATTTTGTGAGGGGGGGGCAGCAAACAGACAGCTCTGGCTGAACTATACCTCTCAACTGTCCAGAATTTTACAGAATGAATAGATTTTTGCTTCTTATTTTTGGTTTGTTCCTCATAAAATTTGTGGTTTTCTGCCAAACCATTTAGGAATGAAGTCACTAAATAACGACAGACATTGAGTTTCAGACATCATAACCTTCTGAAAAATGCATGCTAAAGCAAGACTTGTTATTCTATCAACTGTCTTTTTAGTACTGTTTGTATATTCCCCCAATATATTTGGCCTTATCCAGATTTCCGGCATTAAGAGGTTGAGAGGTACATGCAAATAAATCGCTTTATAGAATTAGGAATATCCAAACCTCTCAACTGTCTCCAATTTTGGCTCAAAATGTTGCTCTCCCTCTAATAATCCCTCTGCAAAATGGCAATTTTGGAAGAAAATGTGGAGGGTTTATAGTTATAAATAACTGTAATGATCAGAGTTATAGATTACTTTTATTTCAGAAATGCATGTAGATGCTCTTATTTGGCGGCTGCTCAAGTTAACAGTACTAATTTTAAAAAGGTGTCCCTTCTTTGACAGGTTCCCAGCTGTATTGTGTGGCAGTTTTATATTTTTACATAACATATTTGGTCTGTTTTTCATAAAATTGTGGTTTTCTGGCAAATTAGTAGCAAATCATTAAAGATTGAAGTTAGAAAATAATGGCAGACATTTGAGTTTCAGATTTCATACCCTACAAAAATTCATACTAATGCAAGACCTACTACTGTTCTATTATCTTTCTAAGTTTATAAGAGCAATATTTAAAAATTGTCTTTATTTTTGGGACAGTGTCCCACTTCTATGTATGGCTTTGTCCAGATTTGTTGCTCTGAGATTCAGATGTATGAGTGTCAGAGCCATCACCGTCAGCCAGAGACATTTCAAACTGTGACCTACGTGTTGCACTCCACTCCCCATTGTAGTGGCTCTGGATGTATCAACGCAAGGCAAGGAACAGTTATGCAGTGTAAGTGTGCAGAGTATTTCCCCATCCAAGGTAGACCACAAGTATGACCATGGCTTTTCATCTGTCCTTTATTTTGCAGAATGTTCTGGTTTTCTGTCATATTTTTATACTGTTGATTAATGCTTCTTATTATTCAGAAAATGCATGCTGTTGCAGTGCCCTTTTGCTCTGTATTAAAGTAGCAAAGCTTTAATTACCATCAGGTAAGCTTGTTGGAGATTGTAAGATGCAAGTAAGCTTTAATAAGCATACTGTTAAATAATTACCAACATTGAAAGCCTTTTCATTGTTGCCATGCAGAGAATATTTACACAACTAGATAACGTATAAGCCTTATGTATTGAAATGCATATGACAGTATTTGTAATAAAGAACAGGATTATAGTATTTTCAGAAGCTCATTACATTTGTTGGAGACTTGCAGTTATCTGTGCCGGCTTTACCCGTAAACTAAATAGAATGCCAATCTATAATGTGTGGTCCATATCTTGTGCAGTAATCCTTTACACAATTTATCTTGAGCTTGTTTCTTGTTCGCTGTTCATTTTTTACTTTGATCATGTGTTCTCCATGAAACAAGTAGATAGTTGTTGTCAGGCAGCAGGTCTTTTTTGGATAAGAAACATTTTTAAAAGTGGGGGTATCACAGAGATTGCCACTTTCAGCATGTTACTTGGTAATTTTATAAAGCTGAATATAAATTATAATTTGAGCTACAGTGCAAGGAGAAGTGGTTTGAGCTGAGTGCTGCTTGTTTTTTTTATACTTGATTTTGACTGGCATTCCAGTAATGTATTTAAAAAGCAATTTATTTTTTCATGCCTCACAACCTTTGTGTTAACATCTAGATATTAAGTAAGTTGTCATGTAGCCAATGCATTGAAATATTTTTTTCTTCTACACTTAATTTTGACTTGATTGGACTCTCGTAATGATGGTTTGGCACCCAGGGCATCGTATTTAATTTAAGTTCCAGTTGTTGTGGTTTTGAGCATAGCTCTACCCCTTTCTAGTTGGTCACACTCTTTCCCATTGGCCCTACTCATTCAGCTGTCTCCTGCAGCCACCCTTTAATTTGAAGTCACCAGCCGCCATTGCAATTAAAATTTCCTTTTATTATAATATTCATATTTATCACTTCATAATCTATAATCGGATGAAATAAGCTTTCCTTTCACGTTCTTTACAGTTAGTATAAGCATATAATATTATAATTCTATATACTTGTTATTTTCATTTTAAATCTACAAGGGTGAATCTTCCCATTTTTGTTAAAGTTACATGTAATATCTTTACTCTGTTTTATATAATGCAACTATTCCAGCACATCTCTTACTTCACAAATAAATTATCTTTCCTCTCCATAATTCCTCTGTAATCTTTCTTCATTTGTAACAAATCTTATGTCTTCTAATATAATTACATATATATCACATGTATTACACAACCCCAAAAATCCCTATTTTTTTACTATATTCTTAATGCTATTCACATTTACAGAAAACACTTTGAAATTTTCTTTTTCCCTTAATTTAGATAAGTTCATAGCTAATTTCTAAGCCTACCCAATTTTCCCCTCAAAGGTGAGAATCAAACACTGTACTTTGTGTCTGTGATTCAAACACTTTAACCATTATACCAAGCCACCAGTCATTAGTTGCATATGTTTTTTTTAATACTTTTCCTTTATTTTTTTCTTTTGCACTTACCCATTTATTTTTTCTGTCTTTTACCATTTTATCAACAAAATTATTTTTTTCTTTGCTACCTCCCAATTTATGTCTTATTCATCACTTATTTTAAAACCATCTTCTACATCCTTTTCATTATTTTTTTCTCATCTAATTTGTCTTCTGTTTCTACTTCTAAAATTTCTTCTTTGTTCATTTACATTGCTTTTCTTTACTTTTTACTTTATCTTACTCTTATTTTTATTTTTGCAATCCATCCATAAATGTTATACCATTTCAATTCACATTTTTGCATTATGTCCCATTTCTGCCCAAATATAACATTTTCTTTTTTCACAGTTACTTATCAGAAATCCTCAAAAAAAAAACATGTTTGGGTTGTCCCCAGTATTTTATGACACCCCTATTCCCCTCCACATTTATCATACTTGGTATATGTATATATTTTTCTGTTTCTATTTTAACACCATATTACAACTCCAGCCACTAACCCATAAACCCTTTTGTCATAACCTTTTGCAATGTCTGGTACTAGTTTTCAAATTCCTTTCAAAATCTCTCTTTCTACCTCTGTTTAAAATTGTACATGAATTTTTTTTGTTTCCCTGTTAAATGTTTTTTATCACATAATGATTCCATGAGTTACAGTCTTTCTTTTTTTCATATTCCCCAAGAAAACATTCCATTCAAAAAAACAGACACAAACATAATCCCCAGGATTCACAAAGCCTCCGTGTAAGAGTTATAACTCTTACACGGAGGCTGCAGTTAAACGGAGTGATGTCAGCATGCTTTGCATATTCATGAGAGCATGCTGAATCACACCTAAGTCTAACACAGTCCGTGTAAGACAGTAGGGGGCGTGTCCGTAGGCTGAGCCCTGCAAGCGGACACGCCCCCAGAAGTGTAAAAGTGCCCAAAGTAAACACCCACAACAGAGTCCACGGAAATGTGAATAAACACAACACAACACATGCCCCCACAGACTATGAACATAAAATATATATAGGAACAAACCACTTGTTGACAAACAGGATAAACGCCCAGTGCTCCAGAAAAACTTGAATAATATTAATGAAACAAAAAGGAGCAACTAGGCTGATGCAGAGTCACAAGTAGAAATAAAAGGCAAAATCCTCAGGTTAAAATCCAAATGAAAGGCAAAATCCTCAGGTTAAAATCCAACTTTAATTCCACTGCAGGTCAGATAAGCGCTTTCACTCATTCATTTGAGCTTCATCAGATCATGTAACAAAGACCTTCAAGTACATGAAGACGGGGATAAGTATTACGAAACACTGGCCTATTCTCTGTACTGATGACACCATCGGTAAACTTGTGGGGACTAAACCCTCTTTTTTATATAGGAACAAATTAAATTTAAGGAGAATGCTATGTTATTCAAAAAGGGATGAATGGTCAATGCCTTTTGAACACACAAAACCATGTGGACGCTGTAATTATTGTAATTCTCTTGACCCCAGTCCATTTTTTGAGCATCCTGACATGCACACTAACTTTAGCATATGTGCTGTAGCTACCTGTGATACTACTCATATAGTTTATTTAGCAGTGTGCCAAATATGTGATGCATTTTATGTTGGCAAAACCAATCGTCGTTTTAAAGACAGGATAAGAGAACACCTTTACCACATTAGGAAGGCTTCACCCCACAATGCCTTAGCTAAGCACGTAGCCCAAGCAGGTCCTGAACATTATTTCCTATTTAGAGCTCTTGAGAATATTAAACCCAGTATACGAGGAGGTGACATCAGGAACCATACTGAGAGTAAGGAGAGTATGTGGATAGTTAGATTGAGAGCAGATAGGGGTCTAGGTCTCAATGAGAGAGCCTCCATTAAACCTATGTTAAACAAACGGAGGAATGTTTGTAGATTTTATAATAAATGATGGAACATACATGTTTTTACCCCTTGAAATAGATTTCTTTTGATAAATATATCTATATATACATATTTATTAGAGCATCTTGAGTGTTCATGGAGAGTTTTTATATGTTTTTTATATGTTTTTTATATGTTTTTTATATGTTTTTTATATTCATTTTATACATCTCAGCATGCTTATATGTGCATATGTCTTTAAGCTTAGATTAACTCATGAATATGTAACAAGAAGCAGCCAATAGGAGATGTTTTAACTGTATAAATGTAGCCTATGTACTTGAAGGTCTTTGTTACATGATCTGATGAAGCTCAAATGAATGAGTGAAAGCGCTTATCTGACCTGCAGTGGAATTAAAGTTGGATTTTAACCTGAGGATTTTGCCTTTCATTTGGATTTTAACCTGAGGATTTTGCCTTTCATTTCTACTTGTGACTCTGCATCAGCCTAGTTGCTCCTTTTGGTTTCATTAATAAAATATATATAAATGAACATGTTATATATTTTTTTTAAATTGTAAAGATGTTTAACCGTGAGTGCGCTCGTTTGCCCGGGCGTGCCCGTAGCACAGCTACAGTTAGCAGTCAGTGGGAAAGCATATAAGAACTAAATATGCAAAATAAGCCAGGAAGCAATAGAGTAGCGGTAGAGATGTTGGCTGAACAGCAGGCATTTATGGTTCGAGCCTCCACAACACCAATTTTTTTTTTCCAAAATAAGCAGGAAACAAGTCCCTGACAAATATGTACATATAAAACCACAATTTATGTAAAATGTAATGAAATAGCCCATTTATATTGAAGACATGTGAGGTAACAAAAGAAGAAAAAATGCCAGATGTGCTCATAGCTGAGCTACAGTTTAACAGAGTGAGTGCATGTGCCCGTAGATGAGCAGTGGTTTAACTGGTGCAAAATGAGTGCCCGTAGCTGAGCAGTGGTCTAACATGCTAAATCTATGTGCCCCTAACTGAGCTGAGCGTAATATGTATGCCGATAGCCAAATGAGGCTTAAAGCAGCGTACCCCATTTGCGGGGAGCTGCACTTCCGAAAAGCTGATCGGCAACGCGTTGAGCAAGCTGTATCAAAACTGCCTTTACACAGACACACCACTCAGCATGTCTAGACAGTCATGAAAAATAAAAAGCAGTGACCAGGTTTGAACCCAGAATACTATACACCATAGTCAAGGTAACAAACCACTAAGCCACAACAGCAGTACCTAGAAATGCAATAATAGCTAATATATAGGAATGAATACAAACTGGAGCATAACAATGCAGGTTTACTGAAGTTGATACAATTCCAAAATGGCCAATCACAGATATGTGCGGGAAAAACGAACTATATAAGCCCTATAGGCAGGAATACACAGCATAAACGATTGTAGAACTGACCTGCAAGCAGAATGACAGGAGTAGGAGAGGGTAGTTGCTTCCGAGCACAGAGGTGGGGTGTTGAGGAGTCCAGGTACATGGTCTGGCTCCTAGTCTATAATCATGAGGCCCAACTCATGCAGGGCCAGGTCCTCTGAGGAGCATACAGGGCCGAGGCGTGGGACCGGTTGGCTCATGATCTCACCAGTGCCACAGGGATTCCAAGGACTGGTGAGCAGGTCCGTCACCACCATGCGGACCTGAAGAGATGCAAGCAGGACCAACTGAACCTTTGGATACAGGAGGCCTGGCAAACACCCAACGCCCCACTACTGAGTAAGTAACATTTAATTATGTATGTAAGAAATTAAACTAGCTGATATTATGGAGATGTGTATTCCAATATTACTTCATTTATATTACAGCTGCAGGTGTCCGTTCTGCGAACCGCAGAGCCTATGGCGATAGGCTGGTGCGGTTGCACCACCAGGCAGGTCAGTACTCCACTACCAGTAACTGTAAAGAAATATAAAAGTATGACAGTCAGCAAAAGAGTGCAGTGTAGTCAGTAAGGAATAAAATCTGCAAGTAACAGTGTGAAAGTGTATGCAAGTATTGCTTGATTACAAAAGTGTGTTTCAGCCTGTAAGTTTAACCAAAAAATGAAACTGTCTGACATATATTCTGAAATAAAAATGCCCTACCTGTAAGAAAATAGTACACAACCTGCAGCAGGCTGAAAAGTATAGCTGCAGAAGATGATGAAATCACGTGTGAAATATATCCCTGTGGAAATACTGAAACATGACAGAAGTGGGACTGCTGGAAAGGATTGTAATAACTACTGGTAAAACATGTCAATAAAGCCTAGAAGTACCACCCTGAATAGTAAAATGAAAGCAAGTGAGAGAGTGTGAGAAAGTGTCATGAATCCAGCAATACAGTAGTAATAACCCGTGAATAAAGTATACAGCAGTCAAGATAGAATGAAATGCATGTGAGATTCAAAACCAAACAGCAAAATCTGTTCAAAGTGTTGCTGCATCTGGAATGTGTATCCCAAAATCTGGATATGTTGCTCTCAGTCTGCAATATGCAGATAGGATGATTGTCTGATATACCAAACATTTCCCAAAAAGGTTGTCTAAAAAAGCTTTTAATTTTTAAAAAACCAAAAAATTTGGGAAAAAACCCCCGGGAAAAAGGAAATTGTTTGCTTTTTTAAAACAAAAAAACCTAGATTTTTTGAATGTTTTTTTTTTTTAAAAGGAAGGAAACAATTTAAAATTTTTTTTTATATTTATTGTTTGCAGGTTTAACCAGGGTTTCCCCTTTTTCCCTTTCCAAAAAAACATTTTCCCAAAAGGCCCCCTTTTGTTTTTCCAAAAAAAACCTTTTTTCCCTTAAAAACCCTCTTAAAAAAACCTTTTCCAAACCACCTTTTCCTGCCCCTTTCCCCCCATTTTCTTTTAAAAAAAAAAAAGGTTTTACCCCCCCCCCCCCCCCCCCCCCCCCCCCCCCCCCCCCCCCACCCCCCCCCCCCCCCCCCCCCCCCCCCCCCCCCCCCCCCCCCCCCCCCCCCCCCCCCCCCCCCCCCCCCCCCCCCCCCCCCCCCCCCCCCCCCCCCCCCCCCCCCCCCCCCCCCCCCCCCCCCCCCCCCCCCCCCCCCCCCCCCCCCCCCCCCCCCCCCCCCCCCCCCCCCCCCCCCCCCCCCCCCCCCCCCCCCCCCCCCCCCACCCCCCCCTCCCCCCCCCCCCCCCCCCCCCCCCCCCCCCCCCCCCCCCCCCCCCCCCGCCCCCCCGCCCCCCCCCCCCCCCCCCCCCCCCCCCCCCCCCCCCCGGGGGGGGGGGGGGGGGGGGGGGGGGGGGGGGGAGGGGGGGCGGGGGGGGGGGGGGGGGGGGGGGGGGGGGGGGGGGGGGGGGGGGGGGGGGGGGGGGGGGGGGGGGGGGGGGGGGGGGGGGGGGGGGGGGGGGGGGTGGGGGGGGGGGGGGGGGGGGGCGGGGGGGGGGAGGGGCGCGTGCAGGGGGGGGAGGGGGGGGGGGGGGGGGGGGGGGGGGGGGGGGGGGGCGGGGGGGGGGGGGGGGGGCGGGGCGGGGGGGGAGGGGGGGGGGGGGGGGGGGGGGGGGGGGGGGGGGGGGCGGGTTTGCACGTTTTTTTTGGAAAGGGTATGCAGTCTGAAACTTGAATGTCTGTCACCATATTCTGACTTGAGCCCAGAGTGATTTGAGAGAAAAAGGTGTGCATGAGATATTGACCAAAATATGAGGCAGAAATGTGGACAACCTGCAAATATCTGTACACATGACGGGTCTGACACCACCATATTTGAATAGTTAAGAGCCTAGACATAGCAACAGTGAATGACTTACAGGATGCCCACAGACTCCATGTGAAATGTACAAACAGTAGGCAGAAAAGTGTAACACATGCAATGGTAACTATGGAGTCCTGAAAGTATTCATCACTTGCATGGCAGAAAAAGTGTAGTAATACATATGCTCATGCTAATCCACAGTCACAACTGCAGCATACCAGACATTTTAATGGGTGTACCCCACTGATATGTACCATTCCATGAGGCACATAACAGATGAACCTGAAAGTCTCTGGGGCCTGCTCAGCAGCATATTCAAATACCCTAATAGATGTCAAGGCCCACACCATTGCCAGACCACACTGCATGCTGTAACACCCTAGCAGATATAGCAAGCATTCCAAGGTGTGAATGTACATGGAAAATAGGAAAGCTACAGCAGCACACTACAGTCAGGACACCTAGCAGGCATACAAGTAGTGACTGTAAAGGGCAACTATTGAAGCTTTAGCAACAAAGTGCAAGCAAAAGTGAAAGGAAAGCACACACACACACATTAACAGTAGTAGTATTTGTAGGTGTCAGTGTACATACACAGTTAGTACAGAAAACTGGAGAAAGGAATGGAGGAATGTTAATATGCAACACACCTGGAAATATGAGAGAGATACCAACCTTTACACTCACAGAACATTGTCCACAGCATAACAGCATGGTCCCTGCCCTTAAAATCTGAAAGGGCTACGCCTATCTTACATACCTTTTTATAGCATAGTTCTGAAATCACAGTGAGAACTGCAATCAGTACACAACTGGCTGCATGCAATTAGCAAATGCTGGCTAATAATTGGTGCAGAGGCCATCACACGGGCATATGCAGATACCTACAAAAGTATGCTGTACTCCCAGTCCACACATGCAATACTTTCATTGCACCCTGAGAAGGACGTGAGAGACAGAGAGAGAGAGAGACAGAGACAGAGACAGAGACAGAGAAAATTGCAATTAAGCAGACACAAACAAATTGTTCAGCAACAACCCCCTGAAAGCTGACAACTGGGAAGTGAAGCAGCAGGACAGAGAACCAGACAGCAACACAAGCAGCTGTGACAAACACAGGTAATGTAAAGTAATACTATAAAGGTCTACATACTGTGAACCCTCCATCTGTGTCATTGGTCTGTATCCATATGTATATGAAGATGTGTAAAGGGCAGGGGACATACAGCAACTATCAGTGAAGGCTGTACATACATTTGTATGTGAGAGCATCTATGTGCACATATCAATGTTGGTTGATTGTAGGTTGTAGTGCCATGTACAAAGTAGGTTTCACAGTTATGTATGTTTAGCAGTATGTTAGTGTGTGTATACAGTATGGTAGACAAACATGTTGATATACCTGTCTAACATATGGATACGTATGTATGTCAACATATGTATGTGTATATATATATATATATATATATATATATATATATATATATAATATGCATATATGTATACATACATAGAGAGAGAGATGTAGGAATACATAGACAGATGTAGATAGAATATTGTACAAACATATATATGTAATGCACACATACAGATATAGATATATGTAGATACATATACATAGACAGACTGATCTGACTATCTACAGGTATGACTGTATATGCTGACCTTCAACACAGCCTGTCCCACCCCCTCTGTCACTCACACCCCCTCTGTGTCCCCCCTCTCCACATCTATAGCAATATATGTACATCAATATATATATGTGTATATGTATACACACATATATATATAAATATATATACATATATATATATATATATACATATAGATATATCTATATACATATATATATATATATATATATATATATATATATATATATATATATATATATATATATAGAGAGAGAGAGAGAGAGATGTATATAAATTCTGAGTGAGGCACATGTGTACAGATGTATTGCAACAGGTGCCTGGTGACAAAGGCATGGAGTGAACACCAGTGTAAAAACCGGAGTACCATACCACATTCCAAATCACCTACACCAGTAACCACCAGATATGTGATTGGCTGCCCACCACTGCATGTGTCAGGGGTGAACAAGGTCATAAATGTGTACAATAGTGGCCCCAATGATATTCACAGTGGCACACTATCCCTAAAATACCTGCACATGGTATGTGTCAGCGGACATGGTGTGTCAGCTATGGACATGTAGGTCTGTGTACCCCTCCACACCACATAATGGATGCCATGGTATGGACCTCACATGACAGCTACAGATATGGAGAAGGACACAGTGACATGTACAACACTGTGACAATGCACTCAAACACATTACCAATGCACAGTGACTGACAACACCACAGAGTACACATATACTACCCACATAGAGGTTACCACTCCCGGATTTACATATGTAAGTCACACCCATGACTGATGTCCAACAACCATAGTAACACCTCACACCATCAACAACCTAAATGTCTGCTGTGTGTCATCCGTGCCACTGCAATAGAGTGCACATGTGGAGGTAAAAGTTCCTACACACAGATAAGACATACCCTGCAATAAACCACACAGTGTTAAGAAGCAAGACTCCCCATGAGTACATGTCACACATACCCCTGCTGAATGTTAGTCAGATAGGTAATATGCCATATGAGTCACCCTGTGTAACTGTGTGACAGCAGCAGGTACCATCACACCACATGTGTCACAATGGTCAGGGTGGCAGAACAGTACACTGCTGTAGTCCCAGGGGCAATAGCATATTGTATAGTATTGTATTGTAATGTAATGTATTGTGTTGTATTGTATTGGTATGTTAAGGTGCCTCCTTCGTGGAGTGGAACCACTGCTGATGTGCGCCAGTGTACAGGTACATATCCTGTAGTCAGGCTAGTGTTACATAGCACTTCTATATGTGTGTTTAGCTCCTGTCAGAGTTTATGTAGCATGCAACTGGGGATACCATCAGGTCCCATTCATGTTGTGCATTCTGCTGTCCTGAGGGTGGTTCTCACCTGGACATCTGTGATGACAGGGAGGTTACAGTCAGTTGGGATAACTATGTCTTATTTTGGGGGAGAGGGTGGGGTGGCACCTGCACTGAACCTGTCTGCCACAATGTTGTCAATATCTGTGGTGTCAGTGAAATATGTGTTGTTGTGTACTAACTATGGGCATAGAGGATGGATCCTGACCAGGTTGCTAACATAACTGAAGAAGGCCTTCTGGTTATCTGCAGTGTCCCTCTTGATTTCCCTCTCAAAGTTGCCCATGGATGTTTGTATGATGGAAAATAGATCCTTACTAGTGCTGCTCAGACATGCCCTCCCTTTATGGAATTATGCTCTGTCTTGCAGTAGCTTCCATCTTCTGTAATACAATCCGTCTATGGCTGGGGTCCACCAGACAGGATGCTGTCCCTTTGTGGAGAGTGTCTTGGTCATATATGGGATTGCATGATCCATGCATTCTCGGAGATGTCTGTAGAAAGCAATTGTGTAGGGGTCAGCATTGTGGGTTGTATCTGCCACTGGCCCAGTGGGCTGAAAGGATACCATGTCACTGTTACAAAGTGTAAAGTTTGCATCTGTAATGTTACTCACTATAGTCGTTTGTGCTGGTGGTGGAGGTGGGATATGTATATCCAGGGCAATCAGTGTGTGGTCAGCTCACAGTAGTTGATGATGTGGGCCATACAGTACCTAGATACATACCCCCAGAGTGAGGAGGTGCTCTTGACCTGAATCAGTGTTCTGACTGCTGGGGTTTGGTAGTATGTCGTATGGAGTGTGCCAGGTACTGTTGCACAGTTGCTGGCTGAGCACTGATACCTGGCCATTTACATGTGTATCCACCAATAGACAGACAGATGTTACATATGGGAGATATGTTGTATCATAACAGTCGAGTAGCATGTGTAGTATTTGTGCCAAATTCTGCTGACATATATTGCTGATATCAGGTTATTTTCTTTCTCAGGTACCTGGCTCACCCGCAGAATCCCACTTACTCCACAGCTGAGGATGAGGAGATACACCAGAGCCTGGTGCAGGATTATGCAATACTCTTTTCCCGCACCAGCCAGAATCAGCAGGAGAGGGCTGCACTGTGGCAAGACCTTGTCCGTCTGGTAAATGACATAGGCACGCATAATAGGACATATGAGCAGGTACAACATCACTGCAGTGATTTAATCAGACATGTCCGTCAGCGTGCGTCGGATATCCACAGGCAACAGGTCGCCACAGGTGGTGGGGTGGCTACACATCCCCCACTCACCAGACTGGAGGGACTACTCATGAGTGTAGTGGCTCCAGTCCACCAGCAACAACAACAACAGCATCAGACATGCATTATGATGGAGGCTGGAGCCACGCAGCAGCAAGACAGTGAATGTGCAGGTAATATGCCATATGTATAGTTGACTGTTGTGTACACTGGTAGTTAATGCATGTGTGAGGTGTGTCCTTGGTTTGTAGCTGTCACCATAGTATTTAATGTGCAAGTGTGATATCCTCAATATTAGCAGCTGACCTGTGAAAGGCGACTGTTATACTACTGACCTGTATCATACTCAGTAACAATGGCACAGTTGTGCCCACTGACATTAGTTTCTTCATGTCTGCAGGTCCCTTTGGTATAACAGCAATGCAGCCTATCCATGCTGGTGAGTGTGTATTAACAATTCCTGTAATAGTGTTGATAGTAATAGTACTATTTGGCTCACTTAGTAGTGCTGTTTGTTTGCATGTAGGTGTGTCTGTGTCTATGTGTTGATATCACGCATACTGAGTACTGTACAATTGTGTGAAACTGTGTGCATGTGTGCATGTGTGCATGTGTGCATGTGTGCATGTGTGCACCTGTGCATGTGTGCATGTGTGCACCTGTGCATGTGTGCATGTGTGCACCTGTGCACCTGTGTGCATGTGTGCATGTGTACATGTGTGCACCTGTGCATGTATGCACCTGTGCACCTGTGCATGTGTGCATGTGTGTGTACAAGTGTGCACCTGTGCATGTGTGCATGTGTGCACCTGTGCACCTGTGCATGTGTGCATGTGTGCATGAGTGCATCACTGGTAATGTGTAGACATTGTAAACTGTGTTTCCTGTTTCCCTCCCACAGGTTCTGGTGCTGCTCTGGTGTCATGTAGCAGGGAACCTGAATCAGGTGCCGTGGGTACTGATAATGATGACATCTGTGTAATGGCACAGGAAAGTATGCCAGGGTCCGCCATTGGTCAGCCGATTGACAGTACACAGCTGTCGACCCCATCAATGGGCACAGTTATCCTGCCAATACACCCTTTGTCACCAATGTCCCTAGGTGATGGACAGCATACAGTGGGCATTGACCAGGGTAATGTGGTATCTGTGGCACATGCCTCCCCACACAGCAGCCATGGGCATGGCCCAGAGATGGTACCACACAGACAGATGTCCAGGGGTTCTTGTGGGAGCATCCGTGGGTGTACTGCCCCTGTCAGACGTGCCCACAGAAGTCTTACAACCTCAGCTATGTTTCAGGCTGTCATGTAGGCACAGTCACGTATGGAACGGTACACCAGACAGGGTCTGAGGGAGCTGACAGCATGTCGCACAGCCATGACTGACAGTATGCGTGACATTGCGGCTGCCATCCGTGATTTCACCGATGTCATAGACAGACGTTGTGGGGACATATTACACCAGTTCCACAACTATATGTCCATGAGCCAGAGCGATGGTGGGCGGTTGAGGCGTCGACATGGCCGTATGCCAGCAACAGCAGCAGCTGGCAGTCGTCGTGGACAACAGGGCCGCGGCCACCCCCATAGTGCCAGCAGCAGCCCCAGCAATGCTGGGTCTGTGCTGTCATCAGACCGCCCCAGGAGACCACGTGCACGTGGCTCTGGCCAGGCCTGACAGGGATCTGTGTCCAGTCAATGAACACCTGCTTCTGATGACAGTTCCCAGCCTGGGTTGGTACTGGATATGGTCCGTAGCACCCCTGCAAGGCATAGGTACCGTGTCCATTGCCAGAGACACTGATCTGTATGACCTGGCAGATACAGTCTGTGGCTGTCCACAAACACCAGTATATGGCAGCCATGAGGTGGAACTGTGTGCATCCATACACACATGCGAATTGACAACACCTAGGGCTACCGCATACATGCACACACTGCATCAACATTGCCCCACCTTCTACTGCTCTCCCTCACCAACACACATACACATACATGTCAATTGGTGGTATCGGTGGCTGACTCAGGCATACCAAGTTCACACCCTGTGCATATGATGAAACTGTGTCACCTCCTGCAATCTGTAACAACTGTGCAGGTACAGGTTAACATGTTGCTGATGCACAGGGTGACCACATAGATGTGTAGTAATAGTATCATGTTGTTAACAGTACTGTGTGCTGGATTAATTGTGGGTATATCACAGCATGCCTGATGCAGTAAGTGTGTGATTGTCATGTCCTGTTGTCTACACCCATGGTAAGTACCATAGTGTATCATCTGCACATGTTGGCATACTGGTGGTAATGATGTCAACAGAAGGCTACATACATAGGTAGCACAGGGGATAAGGTAATGAATGTAGTAATACGCAATGATGGACATGTAAATTGCAAGTGGCATGTTGCCCACACTGGACTCTGCAATGCAGATGTTTAAGGATGTTGATATGTGTACAGTACTACACGACTGGTACAGGACACACAGGAGCACCCTAGCACTGCATGCTCACATCTCATACCATGCTAGACAGCCCCAACACACAAAACTAACTGTCACGGGAGGGAGAGTCCCCATATATGTCAGGGATACTGTGGTGGCAGGCCAGGTAGCATACATCCTACTAAGTATGGAACCACTGAGTGAAGGCTCAGTGTCTGTTATTTGACATGTGTATTACTGCAGGTATGAGCACATGGGTTTCCATCCAGTTATTGTACATCCTGACAGTACATGGTCTGTACACTTGTGTGCACTGAGACTGGACCCTAGCCATCTGACCCATGTATTTCCATGTACATGTGCATAGTGCCTGCATATTTGCAGTGTTACCTACTGGAACTGGTACAGCTTGTTTGTTGTACAATGGACTACATGCAGCCCTGTTTACTGTAGCTTTGTTTGCATGCATGTTTGCTTGCAATTACCCTGGAATACTGATCACACCTGCAATGCATAGTTATAGAGCTTCTGTGGACTCCTAGTGCCATCTGCATAGCTTACTATATGTATGTCCATGTTCCACTTGACAGGATGTCACTGTTTGTCCTGTTCACATGTACATTGCCTGTGACACAGTGCATATGACTTACCTGGCATGTGTCCATGTGAGCAGTTATACATATGCTACAGCTAACTAATCACAGGCACTACACCTTCACATATTCATCTTCTGTTGAACTACCTGCTTCGCTAGGGACAGCCTGCACCTGTCACCCCTGGGCTTTCAGATATTGGCAAAGGCTCTTGCTGCCCCCATAGTGCCTATGTTAGGCAAGGCTCAAATGACAAACCCACCTTCATAGGTATCACAAGGGATAAGAAACTAAGAGTAATGCTACCCAACGCCAGAAGTCTAAACCTCCAGATGCATGCATCCAAAACACTCCTTGGCATGGAGAACATCGATATCTGTGCAGTAACAGATGCCTGGTTCAGGGATACTGAGAGCACACCAGCACTACCAGGTTTAACCTGGTTGATTTCTTTGAAACAGACAACAAGGCCATTGACGAGAGGAAGGTGGCTCACACAGCCTACCTGGACCTTGCAAAAGCCTTCACAACAATACCCCACTTGGGCATTCTAGAGAATCTCACCAGCTTAAATATAAGCCCCTATGTCACTAGATGGATTTCACAGTGGCTCATGGACAGAATCCACATGGTTAGAATTGCTGGAGCCATGCCAGACTCCAAACCAGTTACGAGTTGTGTCCGACAAGGTTCAGTCCTGGGCCCTCTCTTGTTTGGTATATATTTATTGGAGGTACAGGCCAACACGGACGGACTGTGGCTGACCAAATATGCAGATGACTGTGAACTGGCCACCATAATCCACTCCCCAGCCGACACAAGCATCTTCCAAAGGGGCATCATAGAAACAGACAACTTGTGCCAGAGCCATGGCCTTCAGCTGAACAGTGTTTAGAAAGGGGAATGTGCATCCTGTAGTCTGTTCACCTAGTTGCCAAAAGTGACATTTTCCTCATACACACTAACCCCCCTCACCCAAAAACACACACCTGCCAATTGCAGGATTCAAACCCCTATCTGACTATATTATGACACTTGAGACAGATACATTAGTAGAGTGTGCTATTTGCCTGACTGGGCGATTTCCTTTCTCTTGCTGTACTTATAGGGTGCTGACATCATCAGTGTTTAGAAAGGGAAATGTGCATCCTGTAGTCTGTTCACCTAGTTGCCAAAAGGGACATTGTCCTCACACACACTAACCCCCCTCAGCCAAAAACCCACAATTGCCAATTGCAGGATTCAAACCCCTATCTGACTATGTTATGATACTCGAGACGGACAGATTAGCAGAGTGTGCTATTCGCATTACTGGGAGGTTTCTCTTCTCTTGCTGTACTTATAGGGTGCTGACATCATCAGTGTTTAGAAAGGGAAATGTGCATCCTGTAGTCTGTTCACCTAGTTGCCAAAATGGACATTGTCCTCACACACACTAACCCCCCTCAGCCAAAAGCACACACTTGCCATTTGCAGGATTCAAACCCCTATCTGACTATGTCATGACAGTTGAGATGGACACATTAGCAGAGTGTGCTATTCACATTACTGGGAAGTTGCCCTTCTCTTGCTGTACTTATAGAGTGCTGACATCATCAGCGTTTAGAAAGGGAAATGTGCATCCTGTAGTCCGTTCTCCTAGTTGCCAAAAGGGGCATTTCCCACATACACAATAACCCCCCTCAGACAAACACACACACTTGCCATTTGGAGGATTTAAACCCCTACCTAACTATGTTATGACACTTGAGCCAGACGCATTAGCAGAGCACACTATTCGCATTACTGGAAGGTGTCCCTTCTCCTGCTATACTTATAGAGTGCTGACATCATCGGTGTTTAGAAAGGGAAATGTGCATCCTGTAGTCTGTTCTCCTAGTTGCCAAAAGGGACATTTCCCTCACACACGCACTAACCCCCCCTCAGATAAACACACACACTTGCCAAGTGCAGGACTCAAACCCCTACCTAACTATGTTATGACACTTGTGACGGACACATTAGCAGAGCGCGCTATTCACATTACTGGGAAGTTTTTTTCTCCTGCTGTACTTATAGGGTGCTGACATCATCGGTGTTTAGAAAGGGGAATGTGCATCCTGTGGGGAGGCAGACACCAAACACACTCTGGCTAAGCTGTCATTCCCTAGGGCAAACAGCCTAGTGTTGACCTCTACACCCATATGTTTAATTGTCAAATGCACATTATTTGTTGCTGATAGACTGTTTGCACATCTTTATTGCCATAGCATTCCCTGTTTGTATGAACAACTTGTGCACCTGTGGAAGATGTTTGCATATGGGAGGGATCCACTATATCACATATGTCTCTGTAGTCATTTAACTGTGTGCACTGGGCAGACTGCTGTAATGTGGTTGGTTCCTGGAATGACACGTAAAAATACCAGATATGTGTGTCCAACTGCTAAACTGAGATTTGGCCTACGTGTGTGAGCATGCCCAGTTCAGCCTTCCCATGGCATGTTGTCTGACATATGTCTCATTTATCAAAGTGTGTGAGCATGCCCAGTGTGAGCATTCCATATGTTGGACTCTGCAGCCCACCACATCTGTGGATGAGTGTGAACTTCAACAAATATCACCCATTTATGGTTGTGTGTTGTGTGTCATGTTGTGTAGTTACTGTACAACTGCTTTGTGTGTGAACACAACAGGATTATACTGTGCCTGCAGTGTTTGCCTGGGATACTTTGCATACAGTTGTCAACATCCTTTCACACTGACCTAACACTGTAGTACTGTATAGTGTTCTGGTAGTACTTTGACTGTGGTGGACAGTATCCTGGGTTTTAGTGCTATCACTGCTTTATATTTTGATAGTGAGCACAACAGCCTGGTTAGGGGCCAGTTGTGTACATCTGACCATGTTGCATTCTGTTCAGATATGAACTACTTAAACCAGGCTTGTCCAACATTGGTAGTGTATTCCACAACATAGGTGTACATTTGCAAACACAAGCGATGTGCCCTAGTCCATGTCTAATGCTAGTTGGAGAGTGTGTTTGTCCTTCAACACACATTGTAAGTGTAGTTTGCCATGACATATGTCATGGTTAGTATACTGTGCCTCTGTCTACCTGTGACATGACAGTGATACCCAGGATAAAGCTACCATCTCCCATCCACTCATCAAGATTCCTATTGAGGAAGATTGATAAGTGACTCTATGGGTAGCCTGTACTGGAGTTCACTCATGGGTGGGGGTGGCTTCTGTGTTATGGATCATGCAGTACAGCTTGTCCTATGTAATTCAGTGCTGGGGTTCAAGTCTCTCATGTGCATAGCTCACTGCCATTCAGATTGTACAAGGTGCAGCATGTTTATTGATACCAGCAACACAGGCACCACATGGCATCTGTGCAAGCTCTTTGATACTCCTGGTGAGGTACTCTTGGGGACTTTACAGTTGATGGAGGTGTCTGCCGAGGTACATCCCACAGGGGTATTGTAGTCAATTGTACCGCTGATGAAGGATGACTGCAGAGCCACAATGACCTCCCCTTATCTAGATCTGACAACCTTCATGATTAGGTGGGTATATGGTATGTTTCTGTAAACACTACAGCACATGTTTGTCCAATGCAGGATATCTATCACCTTGTGTCCCCAGGTCTCTCATTACATGTTAACTACATAATGGGTTAACACCTATGTGGTAATTGGTGGGCACTTACTGTATATCCATGGGGGTTGACTATACACTTTTCTGCAATTAGCTTGCTGACATGGCTATGGCACCAGTTGTCTGTTTCTATGTGGCCCTTTTGTGGGATGCTTGTGTCAGCTGGTGGATCATATGTGGTGAGCAGTTTGTAGTCCTCTGCAAACATGTTCAGACACAGTCCTTCCATGTTTGCCTATACCTATGGGACATATATACCAGACGAGGGAGATCCCAGGACCAAGCCTTGTGGGATGCCAGTTATATCTGGTTTGTAGTCTGACATGGCTGCAGCATGTCTGACCATGTCTGTTCTGTCCTTGGTCTGGTTTGCAACCCCTCTACTGACATAGGGGTTTATATTTAAGCTGGTGAGCTTATCTATAATGAACACGTAGGGTATTGTATAGAAGCCTTTGCAAGGTCCAGCTACACTATGTGGACCACATTGCCCTCATCAATGACCTTAATGACTGTTTCAATTGAGTCAAACATGTTTTGGGGCAGGATCTGCACTTAAGAAAGCCACACTGGGTAGGGTCCGGTGTCAGTAGGTCCCCAATATCTTTATGTCTGTGGTACATGCTGATCCTTTCCATAGCTGTGCAGACCGAGCTTCTCAGGATTCTGGGGTAGTAGTTTTCAGTATCCATTCAGTCAACACCTTTGTTGAGAAGGACCACTGTTGTTGTACACTGCTCTTTGGGTACATATTCTGTGGTAAGGCTGACATTGAGCAGTAGTGTGATTTGGCATTCCATTCAACTTGGAGTCCATGCTGCACTAAACCCAGGACACCATCTCATACCATTGCTGCTGTGTGTTTTGCTTTGTAGATGCTGGCTGTTACCTCAGCATCTGCAATGTCAGGGGACCAGCAGTCTGCTGGGATAGATATTCTGCATTCGGGGAGGGGGGGTTTGCACTGCACCTGTCAGGATGCATGTTGGCAATATGTGTGTGTGTTTGTGATATTTGTGTGATTCAGAGCATATCTGTGAATTCCCAACATGGCTCCTACCATCAGTTGTAAAAGCCTTGGGATTATCCTTAGTGTCCTGTACAACTTGTATCTTCATAGATTCATAGGTTCATACTAGGCTATCCACCCTAGGGCATTTGTTAGCCTAGCCAGAGTGTGTGTGGCTTTTGCCACCCCTTGCTATGTGAATATTATGGCCATTTATGATTTGCTTTGCTGTGCCTCTGTCTGGACATGACACAGTGAAGACCCCCAGTGTAACTCTACAATCATCCATCCACTTGGCAAGATTCCTGTTGAAGAGTGTCAGTGAGGGGCTCTGCCTAACATGGAGTGGGATTCTGGTCCAGGGTGTGGGGAGCCTCTGGATTATGTATCTGTCCCACCAGCACATCCTATTTCATTATTTGTTGAAGTTGACATCTCTCACTCTCACAGCTCCGATGGCTTTGAGTTTTCTGGGGTGGAGCATGTCCATTACTCCTGTGTTGGGCATGGCCTTCTACAACAGGCAAGCAATGCCTCTATGTAGGCAGTATGTGACTGCATTCAGCTGGGGTGTCTACAGACAGGCAGCATATGACATATATTTGAGACCCTTTATCCTCTTGGTGAGGTACCTTTGAGGTCTTTCTAACTGCTGCAGGTGTCAGGTAAGGTACATCTCATATGAGGCATTGTACTAGATTATGGGTGTGATAAGAGAACAGTATAGGGGCACAATGACCTCTGTTGACGTAGATGTGAATCCTTTCCTGATACGGTGTCAAATGTAGACAGTCTTCCTGGCCACATTGGCAATGTGGGTGTCACATAACAGGTTACTGTCCACTTGTGTCCCTAGGTCCCTGGTTACTCCTTCCATACATAATGGTTTACCACCTATGTGGTAATTTGTGGTACCTTGTTTGATATTTGGTGGGACATTCATACTTTCCAGTGTCTTCAGGACGGCTGGGTGGGGTTCCTGTGTGTGAGAGTGTGGTCTGTAGCATGCTACAAACTGTACAGAGGTCTTGCCTACAGTTAGTTGCACATGGGTGGACTCCAATGCCTTGTGCATTGTCAGTTACCTGGACGTATGAGTGTCTGTGCTGAATATGGATACTCACCCTCCTTTTATGTTTTGTTCCAGGTTTTAGGGCCATGACACATGATATGTGGTATAACCTGGTAGTGCTGGTGTGCTGTCAGGAGGCTTGCAGCAGGTTTCTGTCACTGCACAGATATCGATGTTCTCCATACTGGGGATGGCCTTGGGAGCATGCATATTGGGGTTTACACATCTGGCATTGGTCAGCATTACCCTTATGTTTCTTTCCACTTATGTTTTCTAGGGTGGTGGGTCAGTCTTTTCAGCCTTGCCTACAAAAGGCTCTATGGAGGTGGCAAAGGCCTTATCCAATATCCAGACACCCAGGGGTAACAGGTGTAAGCCATCCCAAGAACAGCTGCGTGGCTTGTCAAGCATGACATCCCAAGCAGACAGACATTGGATCCCCTTGGAATGACACCAGTAAGAGTGCCACTTGCTATGACTGATCATTCCGTGTTTGTACTGTGGCATTATTCTTGGTAAGGGTAGGATTCAGCAAATGGTGAGTGTCATACCAGCCTGGACTACATAATCAGAGAGCTCATCTATGTCTCTTTTCATGTAGTCTAGGGAGGTACATCTCAGGTCATTCGCACCAGCATGGACTATGACTGCATCATATTTCTACTTGCTTTGGAGTGACCTGCATACTTCTGTTATGTGGCGTATTGTGGCAGCCTACAGGCAGCTTACTGTACCCTTTCCCTTGTTCAGTCTGGTGTGCAGGACAGCAGTGTGTCTGACTATGGAGTCACCTATTACAACTGTATCAGGCATGTTGTTTCTCCTTCTGGCCTGTGACTGTTTGGCACACCAGCTTTGTGTACTATGTGTTGCATGTTCTATGTTTGGAGGTTGTTTGATTGGGTGTCTGCTTTAGAGGCCTCTGTTGGTGTGCTGTGTTTGTAATTTGTGCCTCCGGGAATGTTTTTCTGTGTTTATGTGTTTGGTTTGCAGTTGTGATAGGTCTATGTGGGACTGTGTTTGTGGTGTGTGTGGTTACCTTCTCCTCCTGACTAGTTTTGGGAGTACTGAGTTGATGGAGCTCAGCCTCCAGTTTGGATAGATGGTTGCATCTCTCACATATATTTGTATTTCTTGGGTGGAGTTGGGGGTTGTCTGTGTACTTGGGGCAGGTGTAACATTGCCTCAGGATTCACAGATTCAACTTGTTGTGGCTGGCCTTAGTGGATTGTATGTGTGGACATATTTTATTGCCATACTACTGATCAGTGATTACTTCATTGTTTATGTTTGCTCTATCATGTAGTAGCTTCCTCATTCTCTTGCATGGTTTGGTTATGGCTGGTGACCACCATGCCAGATGCCTGCATGTATGGCATTATGTCTTGTTTTAATTTAGGATTGCATAATCCAAGCATTCCTGGCAGTGTTCATGGAATGGCTGTATTACAGGTTCTGAGGTGTGGCCCATATTTTGCACCTGAACAGGACCTTTAATGGATTCCACATCAGTTTGGAGGAGTGCTAATATTGCTTTACACATGTTTTCCACTGTGGTTTTCTGGCTAGGGACTGTGGTCAGGATTTGTATATCCAGTGTGATTACTCTATGGTCTGGTTTTACCAGTGAGCAATACACTTCTCATCTTGCCATCCAGTACCCATGTTGCTGATTATCACATCCAGTATGCTTACCCCTCTTGTGGGAGTGGTACGTGGCTCCTGGGCCTTTTGGTTTATGGATTCTATGAACTTTTGTCCTACACTGTTGGAGCTAGTATAATGCTCACAGTCTATGTCTGGGTATTTTCAGTCAACCAATATAATGTGGTTTGGAGGACTTGATATATTCATGTATTCCAGCATAGGCCAGGTGCAGTTCCTGGTGCTGGGACAGTAGTCTGTAGCAGGCTATAAACTGGGGGGCAGTTTTAGCCACTGTTACTTGACCATGGCTAGTCCATGCTGCTTTTTGTTGTGTTACCAATATGGGGTGTGGTTATCCTTGACAATTCTTGCTAGTCACCCTCCTTTTGTAGCTTGTTCCATGTTTTGAGGCTGTACAGCACAGTATGAGGTGTAACCTGGTAGTGTTAGGGTGCTGTTGTGAGCCTTGACTCAGTTTTCTGTTACAGCGCAGATATCAACATTCTCCATACTGGGTGAGTTTAGACTGCATGCATCTTGCTGTTTCGACTTATCCCTTATCTTATTCTTATCCCTTGTGATACCTATGGAGATAGGTTTGTGTTTTGAGCCTTACCTATTCAGGGCACACTGTGGGTAACAACAGCATTTGCCAGTATCCATACGGCCTGCACCGATAGGTGCATGCCAGTCCTAGCAGGTGGAGCATCATGTCATGCTCAGCATGTCATCCCAGACTGACACACATTGGATCACCTTTGACTAACTGCGATACTTCAGTCAATTATTGCACTTGATCATCTCATTGTCATATTGTGGCATGATGCTTGGTGAGGGTAGGATGTTAGTCAGGGTCCTCAGGTGTGCATATAGTACATGCTGTTACATTACTTAACACATAGCATTCATGCCTCAGGTGGTACTGCAGGGCTGCCTCTGTCAGATGCGCATATTACACTTCCCTGTACATGTTTGTGAGCAGGTCATGTCATTGTAGGCATCCATGTTATTATTTGAGTGAGTCAGAGGGGGTATCATTCCCAGGGTTCCTACTGAGCCAGTGTATGTGCTATGCGTTGCCTCTTTGCCAAGGCCAGGGCATACTGGGCACGCCTCCTTCTGCCTACTGGGGCAGGCTCAGGTTGTTCCTCCTCTGAGTCACGCTCTGCCTGTGATGGCCTTGGCAATGGTGGGGGGCTGTTTGGCCCAGCCCTATGCTGGTCCTGCTGCAGCTGTTTTCGCAAGATCATATTATGTAGCATAGCACATACCATGACAATTTGGGTACATGTAGTTGGTGTGTACTGCAAGGCTCCACCAGATGTGTCCAGACACCGGGACCATGACTTGAGCAGCCCAAACACATGCTCTATTACATTACGTGTTTGTGCGTGTGCCTCATTATGGCATTCCTGTTCAGGTGTGTGCATTTCTGATGGGTGTCATCAGCCACGGCTCCAGTGCATAACCTGCATCCCCCACTAGGTGTCCATGCGGGATGTCCCCATTGGCAAATGTCTGGTACAGCTGCGTCAAATGCCAGATGTGGGAATCATGGTAGCTCCCAGGACAGCCAGCACACACATTCATTATTATTCCCTGGGCATCACACATGACCTGGCAGTTAATGGAGGGGAAGCCCTTGCGGTTGATGTATGCCCTACCCCGCTCACCGGCTGGTGCTTTGATGCATATGTGCGTGCAGTCTATTGCACCCACTTCCTCAGGGTATTCCATTATTTGCTGGAAGAGATGCATATTGCTGGCCAATACCTCACGGGCATTGGGGAAATATACATGATCACCGACATGTGCTGACATGGCATCCAGGAACTGGTGCAGTACCCTGGAGGCTGATGCCTGTGATATCCCTATCACATCACCAGTTGGTCTCTGGAAGGTACCTGTTGCTAGTATTCTTAGGCCAATACATACCTTGGTTTCCACTGGGATGGGTTCCCCTCTGTTGGTTCTGTGTGTGAGGCGTGGCCTGCACAGCTCCACTATTTGCTGCAGGAGGTCTCTGTCCATTCTATAGCACTCTACTATCTCCAGCTCATGTAACCCATGGTAGGTGACCCTGGGCCTGTGCACTCTTCTCCGTCTCCTCACTGTGGGTTGTCTGGCACCATCTGCATTGTCACCACCCTCAGCAAGTCGCCTATGTCTCATTATGACAGCTATGGCAGCCCCTAACATTTCTGCTCTGAGATCAGCTTTTTCAGTTTTCACTTCTAATAACTTAACTCCTGTCTTGCAGTGTCTCTTGAGAGAAACATCCTGCACTGCTGTTTGCAGAGTTTTAAGTGCTGGGCTGGGCTACTATTCTGCCTGTGTAATTGCCTGCTTCGAATTGTTTTCACCTGCTAGCTCCAGCAGTATTCCCTGCTAGCTTCCTACTAAATCTGTTGCTTCCTTTTTCCTCTCTGTTTCCTCAGGGAGGAGCCGTGTGCAGACCAGCAGAAACACGCTCACAGTGGCTTACACTCGCGCACACATGCTTACACGGTTCAGAATCTGCTTATTCGGGTTAAAACACGTGCACACCCATGCAAACAGTGTTAAACATCTCTAAACACGCTCCCACATGCTCAGTCTGCCTTACACGCGCGCACACTGCCTTACTCGCGCTTCATGGCGCGCACACGTGTGCTTGCACGCCCAGCAAGAAACTTTGGTGTAGTCAACAGTGTACACCTTCCATTTCTTGACTTTCTCATGCTTATTTAGTGGCACACCTCTTTCCATGATATCTGTCTGACATCTGTCATGTAACTCTGACCTCCAATGAACTGCATTTCTTTCTACCATTCCCCCCTGTGATGTCACCTATCTCCTACTCTGTTCCTCCCCCTTCTGTAACTCTTACACTACTCAGACTGTGCTCATTTGCTATGTGACAGTGGAATTCAGTATCCTAACACTCATTTGCATCAGATTGCCTACTAATGCTTAGTTACATGTCTTAGACTCAGCTTCCCCCCTTAGCAACCACTACACGGTGGCCATGTTGGTTTTGGTCTGCTGGTCCCTGCATTGACATTCCATGTATTGCATAAAACTCACATTTGTGGGTTTAAAACCTTCGTTTTTATGTTTTATACAGTGTAGCCCATTTGCGTGGGGTTGCGCTGGGTTTAAACGTCGGCAATCGCCGGAAAAAAAAAATTATATTTTTAATATATTTGCATCAGGTTACCTTGCCAATGGCCACATATTTGGCCATTGGCATGCTGCCTGACACATATGCACCCTTTATTTGGAGCGGACATGGCTCCATTGCTGTTTTTGCAGAAACGTACTCAGTTGTCAACTGAGTACATTTCTGCAGCTAAAACGCTCTTACGGGCTGTTCTGGGCTTCCTGGATCGCTAATCATCCTCATTTGCATGCTATTCGGCTGCAAGTGAGGTGATTAGCTTATCCACACCCACTCCGTGTAAGAGTCGTTTTAGCTTGTCTCTTACATGGACTTTGGGCTATTCCTGGATCGCGAAGGCTGCATGGAGTCTTACACTACTCTTAGACTCCGTGCAAGCCTTCGTGAATCCGGCCCAATGTCACAAAATGTGTCTTTGTTAATAAAAATAAATGCTCTTACCTTATGTGCTTTTGACACTCAAAGTAGCTATTAAATTGTTTTGCACTTTATACCTATCCATTTCTTTGTCTTTTTTACTTTGGATCCTTACCACATACTTCCATTTTTTCATTTAATTCTGCCTTCTTTTCTGCTACTCCACTTTTGCCTTCTTTTATTTTCTCTGCTTATGTTTTCTTTTTCATCTCACCTCTATTCTTCAGTATTGTCTCTCCATCCTCCTTTTGTATTTCCTCCATAAAATTCCCCCAGGAAAGATTTCCTAAACTGTCTAGCTCACTCTGCATGAACAGTTTCTTTATGTAAATAATCCTGCAACCCCCCCCCCCCCCCATGGAGGGTTGTAATTATACATCCGTCATTTGTGACTCATTTCCAGCAGACAGATTTCTTTGAAACAACTACTCAGAATTCTGCAGACATACTCTAATCTCAATATTTGCTATCTCCTCCTCTTTCCATCTGCCTCCCTGTTTCTACAGGCCCCCTTTGAAACAGGAAATGCTCATGCAGAATGGGTCCTACTTGCAGGAATGATGAGTAGGAGAAGTTCCCCGATTCCCTGGCCACATTTCCCCCTTGTAGTATAAATACCACCTTGGGTCTCCCCTGAAAAGAGGTTAGTAGCCTAGTGGGACTAGTAGCCTAGTGGGACTATCCTGGTCAACAAAGGATAAATAATAAAAAAAAAAATCATGAAGTACAAATAGTAAAATGTTTCAGCCTAATTCTGGTAAAATCAATTTCCCTTCATCTAATTGTAGCAACCCTGTTATATAAACAATAGGCCCAGCTGTTTATATTAATTCTATCATGCATAACACAGGTTAAAATATTAGAATGTATTAATTTAATCTTACACAGAGTACCATAAACAAGGCTGTGTTACTCAGTCATGCATAGTATCATAAGAACAACACCTTGATTTTGTCGGACTTAAAAAAAAAAAAAGGTCAGCGGATTGTAGCTTCCCAGTTCAGTGGTGTATTATTTGCAAAATGTTTAGCTCAGTTTGGGTAAAATCAGTTTCCTGTTCCCTATGTGACTTATAAACAAAATAATTTTTTACACATTTTTGACTTCTGATTTCTAGTCTCTGGTGACCATCAAATCTCTCTGCCTCTTGCTCAAATGACCTATTTGTCTGTCTCCCAGAGAAGACAGACCAGCAGTACTTCATTTATCACAGTGGAAAGGAGTATGGCAGAGGTATGGCAATCATCCTATGAGGAACTTTTCAAATGTCCTCAATTCTCTTGCACATGTTCATTATATTCAAAGGGTTTGCTGTGTAATTGGGATATGTAAAAGGAATGTCTCCCACTTTTGTGACAGGTGTTTCATCAGGCCTTGCCTCTATCGAAGGCAAAGAACCTCCCTCAATCATTGGTTTCCATCAGGGATTCTACATGGAATCTGCACACTTTCATTCCTCCAAAGATAGGCAAGCAGGTTCTGATTTATTATTTCTCACTTCTGTCTGGTTCTTCTAGTAAACAGGCTGCTAAATGAACCTGAAGTTATAGTCAATGTTTTGTCTTATGCCATAGATTTATCACTGAAAATGTGTTCCCCACTCTCTTAATTTATGGCAAAGTGTCAATATTAGAAGTATATGCAGGAACTCCATTAGAATTCTTGATCTCTCTCTCTTAAAACCCGGCTGCCTCATGGTTTCGGCATCTTTTCAGGCTTGCTAGTTGTTGCTGAAGCACCTACCAAGGGGAGAAAACGCTGAGAGAAAAGGAGCCACTTTTGTGATTTTAAGTATTTACTTCTGATTTTTTAAGTTTTTCTGCTTTGCCGCCTACTTTTTTGCATTTTCCGGCTTGCTAAAGTTTATATCTGTAACAGTAACAGTACTTGGAACACATCTATAGCCTGTTTACTGCATTTCCTGTGTTGCACTTAATTTAAAATCGTTTTTTTCTCTAAAAACTGCATTTTACATGATTTTGGCCTAGCACTCAAGTGTGGGGTCATTTATTGCACTGTTGTGATTATTTTTACTGCTTGTATATGTCTTCTACCTTTAAACTACAACAAAAAGAAAAAAAAAATTGCTTTTTTCCCACTTTCTGAAAGTTAAGAAAGTTCATTTACAGATCTGCTGTTCTGAACTGTTTGGAAGTTTCTAGAAGGCCAGTGCTTGCTTGGGCTAAAGGGAAGTCTCTGTGTTCACCAGTGGGAGTGATTAACACTGAACAGCCTGCCTGGCCTGGAGGAGTGGTTACTGCCTAGAAGCTGTAGTTTTATTGGCCATTTTGGGTCAATTCTAAACTCCTTGACCTCTCTCTCTTAAAACCCTACAACTCTCTTTTTGCACAGTTTTGCGCACTGAGCAGCTTCGGGCAGTGCCACCTAAACAGTTTTAAACTATTCCAGGCTCCACAAAGTCTGCTCTTCACTTTTTCCCTTAGAACTGTTCAAACTCTCAAAGTAATCACTTTATTCTCTTTCTAAAGCCCTGCACTTGCTCAGCTCTTATTAGGAAACACTAACTAAAGCACTACATCCTGCTTGACTTCTCATAAGTATTAGGCTCCCAATAGGTCCTTCCTGATCAAGTGAAAAATCAGTTCCCTTCCCTAATCTGATCAGTAAAAAAAACAGTTCCCTATACTAATCTGGTATGTCCAAGGGTCAGTTTCAAGGTTACTCTCCAGTCCAGCTGGTGAATCTGGGAATTTTGAGGCAATGTTACAATTGCCTTATGTACACAGACAACCCTCTCCTCCTTCCAACAAACTCTAATACATGTGAGAGATGCAGTTACACAGCCAAACTGGAGGCAGAGCTCTCTCAACCCAAGACTGACACAGTCAGTCAGGAGGAAAAGGTAACCACCCACACCACAAATCCAGTCTCACACAGTCCTATTGCATCTGCATACCCAACACATAAACACACAAAAACATACTTGGAGGCTCTAAATAAAAATCTGCCTAAACAGCAAAGACCTCCTAAGCAGATATCCAAGCAACAGCCACCCCTCAACAATACCCATGAATCACATATCTCACAAAATCAGTGTGCCTCACAGTCACAGCACTTAAGGCCAAACAACACACCAAATACACTTGTTATAGGGGGCTCTATTGTCCGGCACACTGACGTCCCACTCACCAGATTGAACAAGGAGAAGGTCACTGTAAGCTGCCTACCGGGTGCCAGGATCCACCACATAATGCCAGCACTCAGCTCACTCCAAAGCAAGTTCAAGTATGACTCCATCATTGTCCATGCTGGTGTGAATGACCTGAGATGTACCTCCCTGGACTACATGAAAAGAGACATAGAGGAGCTCTCTGACCATGTAGCTCAGGCTGGTATGACCCTGACCTTGAGTTGCATCTTGCCCTCACTAAGAATGATGCCACAGTATAAAGACAAAATGATCAGTTTCAACAACTGGCTAAAGTATTGGGGTCAATCATAGGGGATCCAGTGTCTGTCAGCCTGGGATGACATGCTCGACAAGCCACGTTGCTTTGCTAGGGACGGCTTGCACCTGTCATCCTTAGGCTTTTGTATACTGGCCAAGGCTTTTGCCACCCCCATAGTGCCTTTTTTAGGCAAGGCTCAAAGGACAAACCCACCTCCATAGACAATCCAAGGATAAAAAAACTAAAGGTAATGCTACTCAATGCCAGAAGTCTAAACCTCAAGATGCACGCACTCGAGGCTCTCCTCAGTATGGAGAAAATCGATGTCTGTGCAGTAACAGAAACCTGGTTCAAGGCTCCTGAAAGCACCCCAGTACTACCAGATTATAACTCATACCATGCATTTCGGCCCCAAAACTCAGACCAAAGCACAAAAGGAGGGGGAGTATCTATATTCATCAAAGATACCTACACCTCCAGGTTAGTGGCACTGCACAGAGCATTGGAAACCATCCATGTGCAACTAACAGCAGGCAAAACTGCCTTTCAGTTTGTAGCCTGCTACAGAACACCCTCCCTATTACAGGAACCCCACTTGGCATTCCTGAAAACACTGGAGAATATGAAGGTCTCTCCAAACGCTATGTTATTGGGTGACTTCAACTACCCAAACATTGACTGGGAAAACTACTCAAGCCCAAACACCCTCACCCAATGGTTCATTGAATTTATAAACTCTAACACGATGGAACAACTGGTCACCACTCCCACAAGAGGGAACAACATATTGGACCTGATTGTCATCAACATGGGGACTCTATGTTCCACACCAGAGGTAAACCCCTCATTGGTAAGATCAGACCATAAACAAATTTCCCTGGACATCCATATCCTGTCCCCACCCCCAGCCAAGGAAATCACTGTAAAGAATTTCTCAAAAGCCAGCTTTGCACTTCTCAAGACTGAGGTGGAATCCTTCAAAGCCCCCGGGCCAGAGGATAATACAGCCCAATCTGCAGAATCATTTACAAATGCATTCTATGAGCACCTGCAGGAATGCATGGATCATGCTATCCCAAATAAAACCAAGACTCACTCCTCCAAAAACAGGAGACCGGTCTGGTGGACCCCGGCCATAAATAAGCTATACAACAGAAGGAGGAAGCTACTACATGACAGAGCAAAATCCCAAAAGGGGAAGGCATTTCTGATCAGTATTAGCAAGAAACTTCAATCCCTCATAAAATCATCAAAGGCCAGTTTCGAAAGAAAAATTGCCCTAGACACTAAAGATAATCACAAGGCCTTCTTTAGTTATGTCAGGAATATGGGTGGAAACTCCCAGATATGCTCTGAATTGTTGCATAATGGTACAAAATATACCGTACCTACAGACATAGCCAACATCCTGGCAGACAGATTCAGCACAGACTTCCCCCAAAGGAGCAAATGCCTATCCCAACTGAATGTAACCTCCCTGACATCACAGATGCACAGGTGAAAGTTGCCCTCTCCAAAGGAAAAAACACAGCATCTATGGGACCGGATGGTGTCCCAGGCTGTGCCTTACATGAGCTCCAAGAAGAACTGAACCCTCACATTAAGTCACTGTTCAAACTTAGCCTTCTACAGGATATGTACCCAAAGAATGGCATACAGCTACAGTGGTCCCACTCCACAAAGGTGGTGCCACAATGGACCAAGGGAACTATCTCCCCATAAGCCTAACTAGTTTGGTCTGTAAAGCTATGGAGCGTATTATCATGGAACTCATAAACAAAGACATTGGGAGCTGCCAGACACTGGACCCTACCCAATTTGGCTTTGTTAAGGGCAGATCTTGCCTCTTAAACCTAGTTTATTTCTTTGAAACATTTACCAAAGTCATAGATGAGGGCATGGTAGTCCACACAGCCTACCTGGACCTCACAAAAGCCTTCGACACAATACCCCACTCGGGCATCATAAATAAGCTTACCAGCTTAAATATCAACCCCTATATCACAAGATTTATTGCAAACTGGCTCAGAGATAGAACCCACATGGTCATAATCGCAGGTGCCATGTCCGAATCCAAACCAGTTACAAGTGGCATCCCACAGGGCTCAGTTCTGGGACCTCTCTTGTTCAGTATATACTTCTCTGAGGTTCAGGCTAACACAGGGGGATTATGGCTGACAAAGTTTGCAGATGACTGCAAACTGGGGGCCATAATTGAATCTCCAGCTGACACAAGCATCCTCCAAAAGGGTCTCACAGAGATGGATGCTTGGTGCCAGAGCCACGGCCTCAAGCTAAATGCTAAAAAGTGCATAGTCATCCCCGTTGGGAAAAACAAGGTGCCCACAAATTACCACATAGGTGGTAATCCATTAAGTACGGAAGAAGTAATTAGAGATTTGGGGACCAACATAGATAGTAATCTCTCCTTTGATAATCACGTTGCCAAAGTGGTTAGAAAGACCTTCTATATAGCCCACCTTATCACGAAAGGGTTCGCATCTAGATCAAGAGAGGTCATTGTGCCCCTCTACTCGTCACTCATCAGGCCCATAATTGAATACAATGCCCCTTTTGGGATGTACCTTACCCGACAACTGCAGCAACTGGAGAGACCCCAAAAGTACCTCACCAAGAGGATCATGGGCTACAAACAGATGTCCTATGCAGCTCGACTAAAGAAGCTCCAGCTCTACTCAGTTGCTTACCGCCTACTCAGATGCAATCTATGCCTGACGTACAAAGCCATGTCAAACCCAGAATTAATGGACTTGCTCCACCTCAAAAAATCCAAGTCCCTTAGAGCTACATGCTCCAGGGACTTAAACCTCAGCACAAAAATAAATAGGACATGCTGGAGGGACAGATTTATTTCCCAGAGGCTCCCCTCACTCTGGAATAGAATCCCAATTCATGTTAGACATAGCCCCTCGCTGACCCTCTTCAAGTGAAATCTGGACACGTGGATGGAAAATCGCAAATTCACCCCTGGGATCTCTTCTGTGCCCCTGCTAGACAGAGGCACAGTAAACTAATCTTAAAAGAGTACCTTCTGTGACCTACTTTACAGAGGCACAGTAGGCTAATCTAATAGGGAGGTGGAAGCTAAATACACTCTGGCTAGGATAATAAATGCCCTAGGGCAGATAGCCTAGTATCTTCCTATGAAAGAGTGGTATCATACAGTGTCACTGAAGCAGAATGTTAAGATTTCATTTTAGTTTATCTAGACCTTCGGTTTCTTGTCATTTACTTAGCATTGTTTCTTTTCTGCTGAATGGATGATTAGTTTGTGTCTGTATCACCCTGCACTGCTCTAGACATCCTGTTTTGATATCTAGATACCCTGGCCGCTCTAGTTGTTTTCATTTCTTTTAAGGATTTATCTAGGATATTACTATATCCTTAAAACATAATCAGATAAGCTAAATCAAAGTGGAAAACTTACTTACATTTTGTTTTGGGCCTGATAAGGGAGTTAGAGGGATGATAACATCCTTTGACTGATAAGATATGCCTTTGGTAATCAGCAGGGCTAAGAAGGGTTTTCTAATGACAGTAGACATGTGATGGTCCAAGGAGAGTTTTAAGTGCTTAGGGCTCTTAACCATGTTGATTTTGAGGGGGTGTCATTGATTGAGTAGGTGTATATCTACTTATGTTTTCCAAACCACACAGTGCTACACTTTTTATCATTTATCATTAGACTGGTTTTGACACCATTTGTTTTGTATGTGTTAGTCCCTTTTATAGGATCTGGAAGTCCTCTGTAGAACTGATGATAATTTTAAGTGTTTAATCACTTCCATACTTGGTCAGCCAAAGACCCTTTCTTTCAACTCACAAAACTAAATACTATATAGCCTTTCAGAGGGGAGTGTATCCCCAGTCCTTATTGATTGGCTTCTGTTTGTGAGACCGTGTGCAATCCCACAGTTTAAATAAGGATTTAAATTGATTAGGGTCGCTGTAATAGTTGAGTGTGGAAGGCTACTGAAGACCTTCCCAAAGTGTGGGTAAGCTGTGTGCACTGATTTGCTCTTATTGAATACCTCTGTGACTTAAAGAAGTCTACTCATTTAGGCATGCAGGTTTTCCATTTCACAGAACCAAACTGATTTGGGTTAAGAGATCATAGGCTGCATGATTCTTTTTTTCATTTCCTTAATGATTTGCTCCATTACATTCAAGTACTCATTTGATCCTATTAGTGGATCTAGCTGCAATACTGAGGGTATAGTTTATGTCCCGAGATGCCCCTGTAATGTATTTTATGTACGGGAAAGTCAAATGGCCTTTAAATTAAGGTTCCAAGAGCATATTAAGGACATTAAAAAGGAACACATAGAACCCTTTGGCTATGCACTTTAAATTATATCATCAGGGTAACTCATCCTTATTAAAGGGTTGTATTTTGGAAGAGGTAATACAATTGGTTGAAAATGTTACCCTTATAGATAAATTGTTACAAAAAGAAGCTTTATATATCTTGAAATATAATACTTTGGTACCTGAGGGGTTAAACAATGAATGTAATAAGAAATATTTAATTAATTGATTTTGTTAATTAAGCTATTATTCTATTTGTATTTTAATTAGTGTTGCTATGTTTAGTTGGTCTTGTGATTTGTGTTTTACTCCTTAAAGGCATTTTGCTGAGGTGCTAGAGGTTAAATATTCACTTTTATCTCCTGATCATGGCTGTTGTTATTTTGTTTGTGTTTTTCATTTGTGGTTTTATGTTAAGGCTCATCAATCTATAGTTGACAGGATCAGCGATGGCACCGGCCTTATGGAAAAAAATGACTGTAATCATTCTTTATGTCTCTGCTGAGGTTGAACAGATTTATTAGCAGATTGCAGATGCAATGCTTCATACTGACAAAGAAGCACCCAAGTGCATTATCAGGACACATAGAGTTAGTATTTTAGCCTCAGAGAGTGTCTTTAGGACTTGCTCAGGGGTGATATTTGGGAAGTACAGACCTGATGACGTGATGCCGTGTAAGAAGTAAAGTTGAGGGATAGGGAGGGATTGGTGAAGAAGTGTGAGCTAAATTATTCTGCCAGTATGTTGGCTATGTCCTCAGGGTCTGAGAGGATATTGCTTTTATTCAGGAGGTTTCTGACATTGATGAAATAAAGGACTTATGGCTGTTTTTAACACAGACATGTTGAGTTTAAATTCATAGTTAATACTTTGCCTTGATAGTTTTGATTTTATTTCAAAGTATTTGCTTAACCTTGTGGATTTACTTTTGGAGCAAATTCTTTTCAGTTTATTCCAAAGGGTGGTTAAGTTTTTTTGCTTTTGTTATATAGTTTATATGTAGTATGGTTCTACCACATGGGCTTGTAACAAAGCTTGACATTGTACTGGTATCATACTGTGACCAGTGTCTTGAGACAGGAGGTGAGATGAGCCTAGAAATTCTATAAATACAGTCATGTTGGCACACTTTTCCTCAAATGGGGGGGGGGTGGATCTTGAACAGCTTAAGGTCATTAGCTAGATGAAGTAAGTTTCCCTTTGAGAGATCCCTAAAGATAGCAGGGCTGTGTGCAATTTTGTTTGTGGCCAAAAAGAGGAAAAAATCTGAATGTTTCTCAGCTAAAACCAATGTTGGGGAAACTACAGGTGTAGAGCTTACTGGGCAACATTTGTAAATAACTGGTCCAAGAGATTTGAACCCACATAGGGGAGTGCACTATCTGGTTCAGAGAACTTGCACTGATGAAATATAAGAAGTTTTGTGCATATTTATTTGCACTAGTAAAAGCCTTCCAGTGTATAGATGGATAGCTAAAATTGTCAAGAATAGTAATGCTTGGTTCAATGTTGAGAGATTTAATTTTGTTTAGGTATATCTTGTGTTTTTCAGGTGTCATTGAAGAGGTTCTATACTTAGTTACAACATGGCAAGGGATCTTATTGGATGTGGAGGAGCTTCTGGTTGTATCCTGCCATAAAAGTCCATCTGTGAGGGAATTATGGAGGAATATAGACACACCCCCACTTGTAACAAAGGCACCCTCAGTAGAGGGTACGGATGAGTGTTAGACACTGTATTCCAGTAGGCAGGCTGTGTTTTCACTGAACTGAAACCATGTTTCTGAGATAATGTAGATGTTATTTGCTAGGGACAGGAGGGCTTCTCTTTTGGCAATTTTTTACTGAGGTTTCAATCTGGAGAGCTTCTATGTTGGCATTTTTCTACTGAGGTTTCTAGCATTGAGCTATGCTACTTTTGTTTACCTATAGGCTGAAGGCAATCTTTTTTTGTCTCAACTTTATGAAAATTAAATGTCAAAAACAGTGAGCCAAAATCCTAAAATAAAATTAAAAGAATATTTTTGTGTGTGTGTGTGTGTGTGTGTGTGTGTGTATATATATATATATATATATATATATATATATATATATATATATAGCTCCATGGTTGGACAAAAGTAATTGAAGGTTGAATGGGGGGAAATAATAAAATCTGTACTGCTGTCTCACATAATAATACAGTGCAGCAAAATTTGACATAACAATAAATTCTAACATTTGATCTGCTCAATCACCAGTGCAGTGGGCACCCGTAGGTAAGCCATGCCATCTTGATTTTGTCTGGCTAGGTTGCTAGAACAAAAGAACTGATATTGTCTTAAAAAGAAATATAGGGTTGTGGAATGTGTTGGTCAATATACAAGTAAGAAATCCTTGAGAAAGGTGCAGGCCATCCCTTTCAAAACAGGTAAGAATATCAAGGATCTCTTTCCAAGCTGACAAGCATTGGACCCCCCCCCCACCATGGAGTGACACCAGTGACAAAACTATATTGTTGAAGCCAATTATATTTATTTATATTGTGACGCCATTCTCTGTGACAGTTAGTTGCTGCTCTAGAATAGTTGCACAAAAGACTCAGATGAATATTCAAAGATCTCTGTCTTATCTCTCTTCATATAATTCAAGGATGTGTGTCTCAAGTCATTTGCACCTTTGAGAAATCAATCATGTCATATGTGTACTAGGGTCAAAGGGTCAGTGTATTGTTGCTAGGCTACTAATGATCCTGGATCAGCAGTCTAGTATTGACCTTTGAACCTATGACTCTATGAACCTATGAACATGTCATATATTGGCACCTGTCAGACAGCTTACTATCATCCTTTCTATGGTGAATTATGCATTTGTGCATGTCACTATGGAGTCTTCTTTTTACAGGAAAATGCAGTGTAAGGAAGGTAATGCCATGCCTGCAACATAATGGCTGTAGATCCAGATGTAACACATATCAAAAGAGGTTGTATTTTGCAATGTAAGTCTTGATATGAGGAAATTATGGAAGACTATAGACCACTATCTGATCTGACAATTCAGCTAAAGCTGTATGAAGGTCAGTTCTAATTTTATAGTATATTAGATGACGAACCAGTTCATGAAAATCGGATTCTGAGAAAAGTGAAATGCGTTTTCAGTTTAGATTAAAGAATACAACCTCTAGGAAACCTTTTTTTTTAAAGGAATTAAAATAAAAGGTACAACTTGCTCGTGGCTAGGGGTGTTTGCCACCCCCAACCCTTATCTTTCTCCAGAACCATTGATCAATGAAGGTAAGCCATGTGAGTTCTACCATGTAGCGGTCTGATAAAGGGATGCACATCTTTTTTGGTTTGGATTGATTGTAATAAGAAATTGTGAAAAATGTGATATACGTATGGTGGTGCTTGCAATGAGTGCCACCATGCAACTGTTGGTATGTAGTTCTGTATACTTTAATTTACCTCCTATTTTGGTGTGTTTCTCAATACAGTGTGTTTTTCATGCAACTCCCTGAGGATTGAAGTCAGTAAAGAATGGCAGGCATTTTTAGATTTTTGCCTGCCCCAGTCCACCCTCCCCACATAAACAATTACTGTACCCATTGTTCAGATATCTTGTGGTAACAGGATAAGAGATAAAAACTATAGATATTTGCATGAGGCCACTTCAGCTATGTATTCATTTATTATGCTGAAAAGGCATGGAGCATTACTGCACCACTTTCCACAGCAAACATTTCCAAAAGTTAAAAATACAACACAGTTTGCTGACTTTATTATTTTGAAGTGTGGGAACCAACACTGAAACAGTACACAATGAAACACATGTGTCTCCTGGTTGTGATAATACATATGTACCTTTTGGAGTATTACTGAAGCTAAGGCAACTACAGGTGATAGAATTACCTTGGATAATGGACTAAGTAAAACAGTTAATCTTTATTTATTAACATGACTAGTATTTCTGTTTAAGACATTGGGAACAAAAATTCAAGGTTCACATAAAATTCTTTGTGATATTTGTATTTGTGTAATTCACAGTATTCTTTTTAGTATCTTTTAGTGCATCCCCCTTTCCTATGCAGTGTTCTGAATATCAGAATACACTCTCATACCTTGTTGCTCTATATACAAGATATCATAACACAACTGTTTATCCTTTTACTGCTCTGATGATAGGAGATGTTTTTCTCAAACATTTAACATCTCATTTTCTTTGACGTGTTGTGACATAGTGATGAAATTTGCTTTGCAGTCAGAAGACAACCAAACAGAACTATCAATAATTACAAACACATGGCAAACATACTGAAGTTATATGAAAGATGAGTAATTATCAGAGTGACTATGTGTTCTTTTAGTCTTTGAAATGGTGACGTTAAAATAATTATGCAGTGAAGGTATAAGTGTAATGATGTACTGATAATTATGGAAAACATAATTTCCAATGCCCTTCTGGTTATCTTATCATTTTATTTCTATTTGCACTGAATTCTTGCACAATGCTTGAAAATTTGCATATATCAAAACACACACACAGACACGTGCATATCCATATGCACACACACACACACACACACACACACACACACACACATATATGCAAATGTACATGTGTATATATAACACACACATATATGCAAATGTACATGTGTATATATATATATATATATATATATACACATACACACACACACATACACACACACACATGCGTGATAATTATATTGTCAATAAGCAAGGACAATTACACATGCAAAATAAAACAACATATTTCTAAGACAAACATAGAATTTTGATTCTAAAACAATTTTCATAGGTTCATAGGTTGGTACTAGGCTATCAGTACAAGCCCAGCCATAACAATTCCCTTGTTATTTCTTCCCATAGTATTTACTTCCCTGGACCCCTGTCTATCAGGGTGACTGACGTGATCCCCGGGGTGAACCCCGGGGTGAATTTCCTATCTCCCATCCATTCATCAAGGTTCCTTTTAAAGAGGGCCAAAGAGGCGCTCTGCTTGACATGTATGGGCAGTCTATTCCAGAGTATGGGGAGTCTTTGGGTCAGGAAACTATCCCTCCAGCATGTTTTGTTCATTGTGATGACAAGGTTTAGATCCCTGGAGTGTGTGTCTCCGAGGGATTGGGATTTTTTTAAGTGTAGCATGTTCAACAGCTCTGGGTTTGACATGGCCTTGTATGTTAAGCAGAGATCACCTCTGAGTAGAGGATATGTGACAGAGTATAGGTGGAGTTTTTTTTAGATGGTCAGCATAGGGCATCTGCTTTAGGCCTGTGATTCTTTTAATGAGGTATTTCTATGGCCTTTCCAGTTGTTGCAGATGTCTTGAGAGGTACAATCCAAATGAGGCATTGTATTCTATAATGGGTCTAATGAGGGATGAGTATAGTGGGACAATGACCTCCTTTTTTCTGGATGAAAAGCCCTTAGTGATGAGGTGTGCCACATAGAAGGATTTCCTGACTGTTGTGGCGATGTGGTTATCAAAAGGTGAAACCACTGTCCACCTGTGTCCCTAATTCTCTTATCACACTTTCAGTGTTTAGTGTACTGCCACCTATGTAGTAATTCACGAGTACATGTTTTTTCCCAAAGGGGATAACTATACATTTCTTGGCACTGAGCTTGAGCCCATGGCTCTGGCAACAAGCATCTGTTTCTTTTGTAGAATATCCACATAATTTGGGGATTCGATAATAGCTCCCAGTTTGCAGTCATCTGCGAACTTTGTTAGCCAGAGTCCCTTAGTGTTGGCCTGTACTTCAGAGAAGTAGATGCTAAACAAGAGCAGTCCCAGGACTGAACCCTGAGGTACTCCATTTGTCACTTTTCTGGAGCTGGATTTGGAGTCAGCTACTTTTACAGTCTGGGTTCTGTCAGTAAGCCAGTTTGCAACCCATCAAGTGATGTACAGATTAATGCCCAGCTTAGTAAGTTTATCTATGATTCCAGAGTGGGGGGTGGTGCCAAAGGCCTTGGCGGGTTCCAGATAGACTGTGTGGACCACCTTACCCTTGTCCATGGCTCTGGAGACTGATTCAAAGAAGTAAATCAGGTTCAGGAGACAAGATCATCCCTTCATGAACACAAACCGGGTGGGGTCCAGTGTTTGAATGTTGCCAATGTCTTCGTTTATAAATTCTATGATAACATGTTCCATGGCCTTGCAGATCAGGTTTGTCAGACTGATGGGGCAGTAGTTCCTGGAATCCAAGGTGGATCCTCCCTTGTGGAGTGGGATAACTGTAGCTGTGAACCACTCAATGGGCATGAAGCCTGAGGTGAGTCTATGATTAAACATGACACTTAGGTGAAGTGCCAGTTCATTTTGTAGTTCATGTAGTACACAGCCTGGGATGTCATCTGGTCCCATGGATGATGTATTCTTAGCTTTGGAGAGTGCATTTTTACCCATGTGGATGTTATTACCAGAATTTGGCAATCTTTCAGTATTGAGATGGACCCTTTAGGGGGTGAGAGGGGAGTAAAGTTTGCACTGAATCGATCTGCCAGGATATTGGCAATATCCTTGGGATTAGTATATTTAATGCCATTCTGTTGCAGCTCAGAACAGATCTGAGCATTACCTTTAGATTCTTGACATAGCTATAGAATGCCTTGTGGTTGTCTTTGGAATTGTTGGCAATTTTCTTTTGGTAACTAGCTTTGGAGGATTTTATGTGGGATCTCAGCTTCTTACTGAGGCTGGTAAGGGAGTTTTTTGCATCCTGGGATTTTCCTCTTTTCTGCAACAGTTTCTTCCTTTTGTTGTAAAGCTTGTCTATGGCAAGGTACTACCAGATTGGCTTCCTTTTTTTGGAGGAGAGCATCTTGGTTCTATTGGGGGTGGCTCGATTCATGCACAAGTGGATGTGCTGATACAGTGCCTTAGTGTAGGCTTCAGCAGTCGAACTTTCAGTTCCTGTCTGCATGGGTGTCATGAAGTTCGTCACTTCTGACTTGAGTAGCATGAAGTTGGCTTTGGAGAAGTTTTTTATGGAGGTTTCCTTACTGGGGAGTGGGATATGGATGTCAAGGGTGATTAGCTTATGGTCAGACCTGACCAATGAATCGGGTGACCATAGGTGTGGAACATCGATTTTCCATGTTGGTAATGACCAGATCTAGGATATTGGAGCCCCTGGTGGGACTAAGGATTCGTTGATCCAGGGCATTGGAATTTATGAATTCCAAGAACTGTTGGGCAAAGGTGTTGGTACATGAGTAGTTATCCCAGTTAATGGCAGGGTAGTTGAAATCACCCAGTATTAGGGTGTTTGGTTGTATCTTAATATTTTCCAGTATGTTTTGAAAGGTGTAATGAGAATCTTGGGGCATGGTGGGGGATCTGTAGTGGGCTACAATTTGGATTGCTGTCTTACCTAGTGTTAGTTGCACCTGGAGAATTCCAAACACATTGCGTTGGGCAACTAGCCTAGTGTTGTGAATATCCTTGGTGAATATGGACATTCCTCTACCTTTAGTGGTTCAGTCCTGGTTGCTGTCCGAAAAGTGTGGTAAGAGTTGTAGCCTGGTATTACAGGGGTGCTCTCTGGAGCCTTGAACCCTGTCTCAGTTACTGCACAGATATCAATGTTCTCCATTTTTAGGAGTGCCTCAAGAGAGTGCATTTTGAGATTTAGACTTCTAGCATTGAGTAGCATTACCTTCAGATTTTGCATGCTTGTACCTGTTAAGGTGGTGGTTTTGTCCTTTGAACTTTGCCTAAAAAAAAGGCACTATAGAGGTGGCAAGAGCCTTAGCCAGTAACTTGAATCCCAGGGGTGACAGGTGCAGACCAGCTCTGGCAAAGCATCGTGGTCTGTCGATCATGTCGTCCTAGGCAGACAGATACTGGATCCCCTTTAAATGACACCAGACGCTTAGCCAATTGTTGAAGTCAGTCATTTTGTCCTTATACTGTGGTATCATTCTGGGTGAAGGCAGGATGCTACTCAGGACTAGGGTCATACCTGCCTGGTTCACATGATCTGAGAGCACTTCCATGTCTCTTTTCATGTAGTCCAGGGAGGTACATCTCAAGTCATTCACCCCAGCATGGACAATGACAGAGTCATATTTGTACTTGTGGAGTGACTTGAGTGCATGCGTTATGTGGCGGATCCTGGCACCCAACAGGTAGATGACTGTAATTTTCTCCTTGTTCAGCCTGGTGAGTGGGACATCAGTGTGCCTGAATATAGCATCACCTATGACTAAAGTGTTGGGTATGTTGTCTTGCCTTAGGGGCTGTTGTTGGGTGGCACACTGGTGTTGTGAGGTATGTGACACTTTGGTTGTGACTGGTGTTTGTTTGCGTTTCAGCTTCGGAGGTCCTTGTCGCTTGAGCAGGTTACTGTTAAGGGCTTCCACATATGTGGGTTTAGTGTTGCTCTGTGTTTGTGTTGGTGGTGTGGGTTTAGAAGGGCTATGAGTTGCCTGAGGTATAGTGCAGGTGTTAACCTTCTCCTCTTGACTGTCTAGCACAATCTTGGGTGGAGAGAGCTTTGCTTCCAGTTTGGCTATGTAAGTGCATCTCTCACAGGTTGTAGTGTTGGGTGCTAGGAGGTGAGGGTTGTCTGTGTACATGAGGCAATTGCTGCATTGCCCCAGTATGCCCAGATTCACCAGGTGGGAGAAATCACCAGAAGCTGACCCTTGGACATGCCTGGTTTGGTGCTTTTTTTTTTTTGAAAAGTACAAGAGCTGTTTCCCTTACCTTAGCAAGGTACTTTGCAATTATAGGCTGTTTAGTGTCTACAATTAATTTCTCCTTATTAACAAGGAGAGTTGAATGCTTGTATCAGTTTAAGACTGTCTGGTGCTTTCCAGGAGGTTTTAAAGCAAGTGCTAGTAACAGGGATGCTTAAAAGTAAGATGAAAAAAAAGGGTTTATCCTAAACACTGCAATGTGAACTAGAGGAATTAGATGTGAAAGTAGGTAACTTAAGTTTTACCTGTCTAAAAAGTTATGTTTTAGTGGAGAGTCACTATTTTTAAAACAGCAAGATAGAGTGAAAGGAGGTGGTCATTTTTGTATTCTGGTACTATGGAATACAATAGGATGGCCAATAAATTTAAATAGTTGAAGGGGAGTTGTGTCACAAAATGTTAATTTTGTGCTTACTCACACAAGCTAGTAAAACAGAGAGGAAATGAGATATATGGTCAAATTAACATAAGGGGAAGGCAACTAGAAAGACAGTGGTGTTTAACAACACTACAGTAACCAGGTGGGAGGGTGGAGAAAAAAATTCTGTCTGACTCACAAGAGACAGAGCTGTGGTCTCTTTTCAAGTTTTAATATGCAGTTAAAAGCAGAATACAAGTAAAACACAAGGTAAAGAAAACAAATCACATTATTCAAAATAGAAAAAGGCAATAAAGTAATAGAACAAATAAAAAGCAAACTAACCTTTCCCTCACAGCAAAGTGTAGCAGAGTCTGGGTGAGCCTTTCTAGTAAAGGCTTTTTCCTTTTATATATGTATGATAGAATCTAAGTAACCAAAGTTTATCCTTGGACTTAAGGGCCATTTTTTAATTTAATTTGAGAGGCACAGTCAAAGATGTTTGATGAATGCAAATTAATTTGTCCTTAACACTGGTTATTAGTTGCCCCTTTTGTACACAGGTACCACTGCTACCCCTCATGGTAAGTGCTCTTACAGGAAGCCCAAGTATAATTCTTCCAAATCACCAGATGTGTTACTTACAATGTCACTGTTAACAATAATCTGACCACAGAAGAAAAAATATAAGGATGCATTTGTATTTATTCTGTTAGCAAGATGCTATCTGAAGAACGCCTAGCAATGTTGCTCTTACTTTGTTTTGCACTCTTCTTGTCAGGTTACATAATGGTAAATGAACTTTAATAAAGCAGGGAAAAGTTTAAAAGTATAAACAAGCAAAACATCAAGAATTATTACTTCAGCATTGCAGATTAATATAAATTAAAACTAGAAAACTACAGCGGTATCTAAAACAGAAAACATACTAAAGAAATATCCCACTGCATACAAACTGAATGATGAAAGGAGAAAACTAAAAGCAGTTTAGAACACAGGAGAAAAAGCAGCAAAGAGACACAGAGAGCAGAAAGAGGATGATACAGTCAAATATAGGCACAATATTTACCACATTTTATATGTTATCAAAAAATGTACACCTGCTAGAACAATCTTCCATTCATGCATGGTAAGATTATATGAAGAAGGTCATTAGCCATGGGTCAGGATCAATTCCTCTTACAAAAGATAGGGAAATAGCTCCAGGTGGCTGAGGAAGAAAAAAATGGAAGGAAGCTAGATAGCTACAAGTGTAGTAGGAACAAAACAGTTAATAACAATAAGGATTTTCAAGCATACATAAATGTGCTGCTGATACGGGTAACTCCATATGAACTTCAGAAGGAGGCAGTTGAGGGTACATTGCAGAAGCTGAGAAGAGTACTCTTGGGAAACATCAAAGACTGAAGTAATACAACTTTCATGAACCTTAATCATACCCTGTCATAATATTATAAACCGCAGACATTTGGAGAAATTAAGAAAGGATAAATCAGATGTTCTTATGCTGGTATTGGCCATCAACAACAGCTGCAACAATGCAGCCACAAGATAAGCTAATTCAGTAAAGTTCAGACAATACTTTCATTATCGAGAGTCCATGGTTATCCCACCAATGCAAATATTAAAGATAGCATTAGCTGCGCTGGTTATGAGCCTCATGGGCCTGGAACTGGAAATTATAAATGACCTATTTATTTGGTGTTGCAATAGCACAGGATTTCTGGCTGGGAATAGAAGCAGCAGAGCCTGTTTCCGACA